>NC_069144.1:5443551-5545122 GCF_943734635.1 Anopheles cruzii
ATCGACCGACACCGATAGCAAAGCAAGAATTTTCAAACAACGATCCTATTGTTTTACAACGCAGCATTAACTTATATCTTTGGCAATCGTTCTTGAATTATTTGGAACATATTTTCAAATAGAAACATTATTAGGTTCCGGCCGAAGAGTTTGAGAATGAAATCGACTTCGTTTCATTCTCATCATCTTTTGCACTTTTTCTTACTAATGAACAGCTTTACAGTTACTTAAGGGCTAATAAATGATGTATCACAGTTTAGATCATTGCAACGCTTTGAAGGGCGTTCTGGTTGACTTTAAAAGTGGAAAAGGTACAACATGCGAGTTTCGAAACTCGCCCGTGTGCTAGCGCACAAATACTAAAAAGGAGAAAAACAAAGGCACAATACCTGTTTTGCTGCGTGTTAGGGCCGCCGCTGCTACCGCCACCGTCGGCACCACCTTGCATGGATGCTGCGGGTCCTCCATGTTGGTGATGCTGCTGATCTTCCGCTCGATGATGGAAATCGTTTTGGCCATGCATGTATGCGGCCGTATGCATATCATCCACCCGTCCACCACCGGTTCCGATTGGAGTTAAAACGGGGTGAGACGCGGGACCTCCACCGCCAGGATGCCGATCGTAACCTCGTGGGTGCGGATACGGCTGCATTCCTACGCCCGGATTCATCAGACCGCCAGGAGCAGTTCCGGGATCACGGCTGTTGCCCCGCGGACGGCCTCGTTGGCCACCACCGCCACCTCGAGGACGATTGTTGCCGTACCTGTGCAGAAAATGGACGAAACCGTAACGGGGTAGTGTGTTAGGCGTGAGTGTTCCAATAAATTCATCTTCATCAAGACCTTACCCATAGCTTTGTTGATTGCCGTACCCTGGTGAACGGTCCCTCGGGTCTCCGACACGACGATCTTCTCCGCGCCTATCGTCACGACGGCCTCTGTATCTGAAAGGAGCCAACGAAAACCATTATCGTTACTGAAGCTTTCAAAATGAAGTAAATGATTTATCGGGCAAAAAGTTCTTTTATTACCTTCCTCCGCTGCCTCCTCTGCCGAATGATCCGGATCTACTGCGACTCCGTCGGTCTCGGAAGCCCGGGCTACGCGAACGCTTCCGGGGCGATTTGTTTCTCTTCATAGGCGAACGAGATTTGGATCTACAAACAAACGCATGAATGGAAATGAAAACGTGAAAAAGGTCTTTGGTGTTTGTAAAAAAAGTACGAACCTCGTGTACGATCGTGAACTTCCCGAGCTGTAAGAACTCGAACGATTGCGTCGTCGTTCGCGAGGGCGATGCTCTCCCCTCTCATCCGGATGCTTGTCATCCGGAGAACGGCGCCTGTCGCCCGGTGATCTTTGGCGCGAGTTGCGCCTCCTGTCGGGTGAACCGTTTCCTTCTCGCCCAGCGCCACTTCGAGCACCTGCGCCACGGCTTCCATTGTCGAACGAACGCGAACGACGGCCACGGTCACCACCACTGCCGCCCGGTGAACGAGCCCTGCGCAATGCTTCCTGTTCCTTGCGTCGCTCTTTCTCGCGCATGATTCGATTGAAAGCCTCCAGAGGATCGTCTATTATTCTGCAATGGTTAAAGACGGTTATGGCGTTAAAATTAAAACTATAAACGTGAGATGGTTCTACCCTGAACCTACCCAGGGCCTATTGATTGGAGAATTCCGGGATAGGCGCCCATCGGTCGCGGGGCCATGTGCCGGGGTCTCATATGCTGCGAGTGAGGGGCGTAACCGCCTCTCGGATGGTACATTAGCCTCGGTGGCCTGTCACCCGGATACATCGCGCCGTGATGGTGGTCGTACGGCCGCTGGTGAGGTGGGTAACCACCTTGCTGCATTCCGTAACCAGCCGCTGCCCCGGCCATCATTCCGTATTGCGAGTGACCACCGTGCCCGGGATAAGCATTTCCAGGGACCATATAAACACCGCCCGGTACTCCCGGGTGTCCCATAGTCGTTCCAATATGCTGCACATGTGGCTGTTGGTGTTGCGGATGGTTGTGCGGTATCGGCATCAATCCGCGGGCCGCATGGTGATGATAATCGGGTGACAGACTGCCGTACTCCAAGCCACCTGCACCCCCGCGGTCTCTCAGCGCCATCGGAGGACCCCCCGCACCGATACCGTAGCCATCATCGTCCTTCTCTTCCATTGCCATCAGCCGCCGATGGTCTTCTTCTCTATCCAGCGGCAGTTCTTGTCCCTGGTGGCCTGCACCGGTCCCATTGCCAGGATCGCCTCCGCCTGCGTACCCCTGTCCTCCACCGCCTCTCCCGCCACCCATCATTTGCCGCTCGTTCGGTGGCGTCTCGTGTCCGTGCATCGGTTTCCCGTGGCGTATCGGTCGGCCACCATTGTAGTGACCGCCCCGGTAAGCACCGCGACTTTGCAGGTGTGCCGGTGGCACAGTGACCGTTATATTGTCCTCGTAATCCGATTCCGCATCGCAAATCTGTGGATGGCCACCGATAACTGACGGATCCTTGTCCTCTAGAGCAGGTGAGGCCAGATCGTCGCCCTGTTGCGATATTTCCTCAAATATTTGCGGATGCATTTCACCTGTCGGTTCGTCTTCATACGTGGACGATTCGACTGGCTCACCGGTGGTGGTGGTGCTGGTGGTGGTCGTCGTTGCAATGGAGCTACCGATCGCCGAGCTGCTTACTGCCGCAATAGAATGGCCCCCACTGGTGGTACTATCGGCCGTTTGTGTTTCTTCGGGTTTCGTTTGTTTCTTACCGACAGCAGCTGCATTTCCGTTGAAAAGAGAAGCAACATTAAGTATCATTGTCCAACGATCGATCGATCGGTTCAGCACTACATACCCTTATTAAAGGACTTTGTGTAGCCCGTTTCATTTCGGAACGCGTTAACAGAGTTGCGTAGAAATCGGTTCGGTATCAGTGAACCCGGAGACGAGCCTTTCTCCTTGCAATCCGGACACTCGTTGTCCTCCGACTCGAGCAGGGCAGTCCGAACGCACTCGTCACAGAACGAACTGCCACAGCATGGAATCATGACGGCGTCGGTGAAAAGATCCTTGCAAATGCTGCAGATCAAATCCTCCGGTATGACCTGCTTTTCCTCCGGCGGCATCTGAACCGGTTGCATGGCCGGGTTCTGATCCACGTTCCTATCGCGCTCAATAAACGAGCGCGGTATTCCGGATGTGCGCTTAATTTCAACGTTCTCCTTCGGGAGCGGTCCCATCGGACAGTTCTTAATCCAATGGCCCGGTTTGTGACACCGATAGCACTTGTAGTTCATCGGAACTTCCCCCGTTTGTGAGCCACGCACCTTCTGGTAGCTAGAGGGCGACGAAACAAGACGAGTAGCATTAGCGATTAGGTCAAAGACACAGGGTTAAATGTGAATTTGTAAAACAGCAAGTCAGAGAGCTCAACTCAAATCACACGCCATGGTGCAAGATACATCGTAGTTACCTATGCTTAAACCTATTCCAAGGCAAAGTGAAAGCATTAGGAAAAGGATGATTTATGGGTGAGAAGAAAATCTTATAGGTAAAAATAATTCCCCATCTACACCGGACGCTTACTTCGTAGGATCGTAGTCGGCCGTGCTTTGATACATCATCTCGCGTATCTTATCCTCTTCCGTACCGTTCATCGTCGAAAGGTCCACGTTGGTCTGCGAATTGGCTGCATCGTGCTTGCTACTGCGCGAAGAAGGCGGCGGCGCACTTGCCTGTTCCGTGCCAGGTTTTTCCCAATTCTTTTTCCCCTGCGACTTGACCGGAACTCGGGCAATTGTGAGCGAGGTGTTTTTTGGTATCAACATCCCATCGTCACCGTACTCTGTGCATGCGAACGAGACATGTTAATAGGTGCTTGGTTCTGTCCGATATGCTGTATTGATAAACCACGTTACCTTCCTTCGTCTGCGCGTTGGTTATCTGTAGATCGAAGTCCACGGTCTTGCCCAACCGCTTCTGCTGTATGATGGATTTCTTCAAGTCGGCCACCGATATGTGCAACCCATCGAAGGTGATGGTGTCGAAATCGAGGGTGCTTTTAAACTTGTAGTGCACCGACATTTTGAATGCGATGGATGGACTTAGGTTCTATTTTTGCCACTGTAAGTATACGAATTGTAATAACACTGTCAGACAGGCTTACGATCATGCAGCACTAAGTAGAACTAATGGATTCGTACAATTTTGCACTACGGAAAGCAATACAAAGCAATTAATCCGCAGACCGAGCACCATCCGAGCACTGGCTTTGTTGGAAACAGTAGAAGAATATTGCCTCGTAGGTTATGTTTATTGATGCACATTCTTCTGGAGACACTTTTTCGGACGACAAGGAAAAAAAAGGTGTGCACTTTCACATCCGCATATTCAACGAAAGCGAATTATTGTTCCGCAAGCCATTCGAGCGAAATCAACTGACACAATTTAGCGTGTCTTAATCCCTTCCATGTCGTCCATGACACAAGCTCGAAAAGTAATGGGATGTGCTACGTCCTCCCATAACGATGACAAAACGCGTTTTTCTCTTCAATTTAGTCAGAAACAGAAACATTACGTAACCGCTTCACTTTCTGAACTTTCACCACGCACTTATCGATAAGTTAAAGATCTTACGTGTTTTAGCCAGCGGCCGTGACGCTGCAGCATAATTTTCCTAAATCCCGTTCCAAGATTTTTCGATTTTTCACCGAGTTGCTGTAGCTGCTCTGAGCGGCTAAACAGCGGCAGCAGTGCTGCCAGGTTACTGCAAAATATTGCTGTCAAACGCCGCACCGAAGAAGCGTTATGCGTTACGTACGTTACATACGAAATCAAAGAAATTCAAAGCGTTCAATTGGTTTTTGGCCGGTACAAAATTTCATTTTATTCGATATAGAAAATGCACATTTTCATATGTTTGAAATGATGAAAAAGAGAAACATCTGCTCAACTCAAAAAAAGATTGAATAAAGCGATGAAAAAGTATTTCGTACGAGAAGAGAAGAAAATAATCAAAATGATCTCGATAGCCGAGTCACACAAATGTGTATAGCTTGGCGCAGAAGGTTACGACGGTCAAATAATAAATCCAACACCGCTTCTTCCATCCAGACTTCCGCAATAGGTAGACACTGCACACATAGGTTATACACTTTGTATAACATGTTCAACATCGTACAACTTGCTGGCGTCTCGAATTCGAACCTGTTGAAGAAGTGTGAAAAGATTAGTTAGCTCTCTATTCCGAGCAAGTGCTGGAGACACCTATTGAAGATGCCCATTACCTATCGATGATGCCTACTATTTGCTCCACCACCAACAGTACTTCTCTACACTTTTGTATGCTTGGCGGATGGTACATTTGGTCAACAACGCCCAGAATATCGTCTATCGAACGCATAGTGGTGCGAATAGCGGCGTCGTCTATGGTGTCAGCTGTGAACATTGTAAAAATATTACGGAATGAAGAAAAAGACGCATCACTACTTGCGCATCCGTTTCTACTTACCCGAACACTGAAGCTGTTCCTTTCGGTTGCAGTGGAAAAGAAACGGTGGAAAAGGAGAAAGTGTCAGGAATGTATTATCCTTTACGTCTTAGTCGGTTTCAAATGTTATACCAAAATCTATCCTACCCGGAGAGCAGATTTTGCGGCGATATAGGTTGCCTGCGAGCGTTTGTTGAACCTAATTAACGAACTATCGGCCATGGCTAGGGTTTGCCCGCTTGCTATCGGCTGCAGTGCGTGTATTCCTACGGCACCGTGGCTGTAAAATCTGTTAGTGGGCGGTTGAGCAGGTTGAGTGATAAATTGTCCACGAAAAGTAGAGTGAGTGTAGAGTGCACTTCTCGAGTATGGATTGACTTACACGGATCGAACGTTTGGGGTTTGGCCGGTTCGTTCCAGTTCCATGGCCGAACGATACATTCCGTAGTATCGGTTGCAAGACAAACCGTACTGCCTCAGGTGCTCTGTGTGCTCAAACAATACGAAATAACCGTCTGCAAACAGGCGCAAAGCATCCAGGACAATATCTCTCGCACATTTGGTAGAATTTTCGGTTGAACAGTCTTCTGCCAGACCGATGCAGTTATTCCAAAATATCTCCAAATGCTTCCGGTCACGGGGGTTCGATATAAGCTGGCCCTCCGCATCATCAATATCTTGGGTCGTAACATATACCGTGACATTCTCACCATCCGCGTGCTGAACAGCTGCAGTAGTCGATGGCCTTCCTAATGTGCCCGCGGTACTACTGCTCGTGGGAGCGTACACCAACGTATAGCAATAAGCGCTCGACCTAAACATGGTGAGCAGTGAGAAGCGCAGCAACAAAGACCACAGAAACAAATTCCACTCGTTTCTACAAAGGTGTACGGAGAGGGCACCATAATCTTGGTCAATTTGGCGCGTATAGTGCACATAGTGGAGCAAGGTTTTCGACTTGTGCAACAACACTTGGTACATGCTCACGTCCAGAAGATGATAGTTCATCCGGTAGCCAAGTAGTACATGAAAAAAATCTGCGAACGCTGCCCGTCCTTCAAGTAGCGCGCTCCACATGTCTTGAGCGGTTCGCGGACTTGTCGGCTTGGGGTCTTGTTTGAAATACACCACCAGTATGTCCAGCGCTTGCACCAGCATCCGTATCTCCAAAACGCCAAACAGGAGCGGAAAAAACAGCACCCTGTAACCGGTGCACTCATACCGGTGGTAGTGAGCATCCTTCTCCGTGCACGCCACACTGCAATAGAACACTGCACGGCACCGGCAGCAACTGGGGGACGGATGTAACTATGTTTTAGAAACTACTAAAGAATGCGTTACTCACGGTACTTACGGAATGGTGTAGAACGTCTTGAAGGTACAATAACTACACTGTCCTTGCGAGTCTTCCACGTAGCCCACCACCGGTGTATCGATGTAGATAAGTTCGCCCGCTTTTGCTGGACGCTCTATCATCAGGGTACGATCGGGAGAACTGAATAAAAAAAAATCGTACTTCCTTTACAAAACCGTTGTGGGTTGTGTGCCGTTACGGAGCAACCTACGTTTTGCACGCCATTTCTCGGCTATTTTCCGTACCGAACAGATCAAACTCCCACGAGTCGATGCTAAATTCTTCTTCCGATCCTCCGGGAATAACGTCCAGCGGTGCTGGAAGCAAATGCGGTAAAGCTTTGAACTGCTCGCAAAGTAATGCACACTTGCGAGCGTCGCCCATTGTTTCGTAGCATTTTCCGAGCGCAACGTCTATAGCCAACATCGTTTCGATCTTTCTCGGTCGATCAGGAACCACTTTGGCTCCCTCCAGCATTCGTATTGCATGTTGTGTCTGGCCTGCACTGAGAAGAACCTGTCCTCGCAGCAAAAGATACTGTTGCAGCATGCCGAGACTATTTGACTGCAGCACCAGTTGACGCATTTTCGATAATGCTGCCTCCGATGGATCACCGTTCGCCATGTGTCCTGCATTGATTAGTTCCATTTCGACACTGGCATAGCGTCCTGTGGCTAGGTCGCTGAGTAAACGCAACCATTCGAATGTTGTTCTGCAACAATATAAAGGACAAAAGCCACAGCTAAGAACAGCAACGAATAGCTGCGCGGAATTGCGCAGCAAGACAAAACATGCTTCCTGGCTTACTTTGAGAACATAAGTTTTTGGTTGGTGGAAACTATTTCCAGCTCCGGCAGCTCATTTTGGCCTGTTGAGATCGTTCGTACAACATAGACCGACTTAGGACGATAATCCAACAGATCCATCTTGAATCAATGGACCAAAAACACACGGCTGTAAAGGTAAAGTACACTGCAAATTTACTTGCGCGTCCGTTATCGCACAAATAGACGCACTACGCGGGCGGAAATGAAATTTCAAAGGTGAAATTGCTCAGTGACACTTGACTTACGAATTCCAAGTATCGTTTATTTCGAGCCGATTTCAAAACGGCTGTTGGAGTAAACAACTGTTCACTATTGAGGGCTTTTGATTTTAATTTTGACGTAATGCACATAATTTTAAAGCGTTTTTCTTCTAGTTCTCTAGACTCTAGTACTAGTCTACTAGACTCCAACCCTTTTAGAAAAAAAAACTCTGTTTAAGAACAGGAACTAGGTTAAGGTGCGCTGGGAAGAAGCGTGCATTTGTTCATATACACACGAGCGTACACAGACGCGCGAGACGTTCCTTGGCATCAAAGTGAGGTGACCTGTTTCGCGAATTTACACAGCCGTTACGACAAAGTGGCGCTACTGGACTCTGGAAAAGATTTTCAACCAGACTGCGAATATTAAAACAAACGTCCGAAATAGGGCACAGTGTATACGGACGAACTGCAAGTTGCGCAAACCACTCATAACCTATACAGACAGGTAAAATTTTGCTTTATTTTCAACCGATTGGCAGGAATCGGTTAGGTAACAATAAAGACATTTGTTCCGGTATTTTTTTGCCTCAGACAACCCATGGAGTCAGACTGACGCTCGGAAGATTATTGCAGGAAACCAGAGGATTGCTCGGCCCGACTGGACTGAATGGATCCGCTTGAATCTGAAGTATTGTCGGCAGTGCGCTGCACATAAGACGGGCCATGCTAATCTTTCGAATCTCTGTCAACTGCGCCACGGTGAAACTACCATCTTGGCCACCGGCCTCGAAGAAGTACCGATCACCTGTGCGCGCCCGCAGGAACTGTTGCTGCACGATACAGGAAAACGTAGGTCCCAGCAGGGAACCAGGTAACGGCTTCTCGAACGCACCACCAACGAACAGCTCAAGATCGAGCACCGTGGGGTAGATGGCCTGCAGGTTGTTTATCGTTTCGAAGCAAGGCTCTTTCAGTGTGGCATTATATGCCTCCCACGTGGTAATCGAGGCAAGCCCGCACTGACCACGGTATACGTTGTATGAAGCGAATCCGAAATCGCGCATTCGTTGAATGCCCAGCGCCAGCAGGTCTTTTCCCACATCGTTGTCGCCTCGGAACATGAAATTTTTCCACTCGATAGTGAAGCTGGTGTCTAGTAGGCGCGTTTGCTGTGTGGATAGGGCTCCGAAAAAGGCAGCAAAATTGCTTTCTAATAATGCCAGTTTCGGATACAAATCGCTCAGGCGCAGTGATTCGATCGTTCCCGTTACATTGATGCTAGAACGACAAGAATAGGACACTGTCGGCCTTGTTTTTGGGATGCTTCGTAACATTGTACTTACTCTATGCTTCCGGGCAGCTGGGAATTCATAAACGGTGCCACAACATTTGCAAACTCAGCGATTGCCGAAGGATCTTGGAACGCACTGTAGTCGTTGGTGAAGCCGGCCCCTTCGAATATCAGACGGTTGCTTACCATGTTCGAGCGGCCCAGCAAACGGGGCAAGAATTCGTAATACACGATTTTCTGGTACTGGGCAATGTTAATGCGCCGTGCCTCTTCGAACAGTGTCGTATCCGACCATGAAGGGTTCAACAGTGCCAACCGCAATGCGAGCCGGTTATGCTCGCGGAAGAACAGCAATTGTACCATGGCCGACATCGGGGACACGTAGCTTCGGTTGTCCGCCACCAGGAAGCAAATATCCTGCTGTGGTCTGGTACAGCCAGTAGGATTGAAAACTGGCCAATCGGTTCCGTTGCGCCGCACCGCCAACAATCGCCCACCGCTCATCATCCGGCTGGGGTTTTGCTCCACGGTTGTACCGTACAGGAAGGATAAGTCCAACAGACTGGTCGCTTGGTTGATTTGCTTAACGGGCTGGGGCGGTTGCGTTTGTGGGGCCGTTAAGAGGCGGCTATAGTCTAAGCATTGCACGTTGAAAAATTTATAGATCGGATCATCGGACGCAATCATTACGGAATCGCAGCCATCCGGAATTGCGCATTGTGTCGCATTACAGCTGAAGACAAGTGAACCCTTGTCGCAACACTTAATTGTGTAGTTTTCGGCAGGGTATGCCAAGTCATTGGCAATTGCTTGAAGAAAGTAAGTGTTCAAAATGGTACTCGTGGGATCGGATGTTTCGTCTATGCCAAACACGAAGAAAGAAATGTTCCGTGCACTGACAAACGGACTTCCGTTGCCCATCATGACGGGACTGGAGACACCGTCCCCGTACGACGGTGACACTAGACGACCAAACGGTTGCCCAGCTTCGCCCCAGCTCGAAACCAACCGACTGCTACAGAGGCCTTCGATATTCCGATACTTCGACCTTGGACAGCTGCTGGACGATCCGCCTCCTGATCCACTCGGTGTGGTAGAACTACCGGAACCGGAACTCGTGGTACCATTACCACTGCTGCTGGTAGTACCACCGGTACTACTGCCGCCACCGGTACTACTGCCGCCACCGGTACTACTGCCGCCACCGGTAGTACCACCGCTCCCGGTAGTTGCTCCTCCTGGTGCACATGTTGTTCTATGCCGATGACCCGCATTGGTTACTGATACTACACTTAAAACCAATAGCAAAAGCTGATACACGCATAAGATAAAGTGATTTCAAAAGCTGCTCACGTGGTTTGCAATGATGAGCTGGATATTTACCTTAGGAGTCACCCGTCTCATGGCTGCGGATTGGTTCCGGGCGGAATGAAGCAATGTTCCGGACTAAAGCAATCTGGCGAAAACGGTCTCTTAAGTAGTGTCCTATTTTGCTTATCTGATCTCACGAATACATATTCTATCGCAATCGTTCGGCGTTATGTATTTTCCAGCCGCGATCCTGGAGACTGCATAATCACATTGATACCCATTGTTTTCTCAGCTGTGGTGTCGGTTATTTTGCCAAATATATACTTCGGGTTTACTTTTTCGCCAAATTCCCGAGTCCGCGTAGTCCAGGATTTCCCGTCTTTACTACTCCTCTTGTGGCACCACATTTGTCCTTGATATGGGGCAAATAAATGTTTACAGTCTGCACGTGAAGCGATTTTTACAAATTTCGAAGTTGTGAACCGAGCAAAAACAACACAAAACTAGATTGTAAAACTTTCACCGGACGTGAAAAGCTTATGGCACTGTTGTGTTTATATTGGGCGGCGGGCAGCTTCCTTTTGCTTCGTTTTGTAAATTATTCCGGCAAAAAGTACGGTAGGATAAAACTAACTACTAGCGCGTTTAACATGTAGCGTAAACGTTTCAACAACTGAAGTTGATTAACCCGGTTAATATTAATGGAACAACGGTTTGCTCGTCCAAAATTCCAAACTATTCGACGCAGCCTTGTAAACACGGCCGGACGGACTGTTCGGGCTTTCGGGCTGTCAGCGGACGAATGAAAGTTCCAACCTGGCATTCGATTCTTGTTTTCAAGTGGAAAAGTTACTGATTTTTCCTTTGACTCTGTGAAATTGTTCCCCTTTTCTGTTGTGTTGTGTTTCGCTAAACGGAAACGGGCGATCGTGACCACGATTTCGGGCGTACTGTGTTCCATGTGCAATAGAATAGCAACTTTACAGCCGTCGCAGCACTGATTGGCGAGCTTCAATAGGAGGGTGTAAAAGTGAAAAGTGTCCAGCAGGTAATTTGCAAAATATTAAACTGATTCCTAAAGCACTTGTATAACCGATGGTACCGATGGTACCGATGGTGTTGTGAAAAAAAGGTTGATACTTCGCTTCACTATATGGGCTTGTGCAAGAGTGAAATCCGTATCAGTGAAACGGGAGCGAAAAAGGAAAACAAAATGAAATCGTGTAGCTTTCGAACGTCCGCGGTGCGACAGTAGGCGATGGAATGTGATTGAAACGCAACGAGCTGAAGGATGATAAGTGCATTTCATCGATCATTTGTGTACTACGGGTTACGAGTCGTGGGTTGCTCTGTTGGTGCGCTTGTCAACTGCATACTGTGGAAAATAAATTTTAAGCATCTGCTTTGCTGGGGTGACATGATGGCAAAGTATCGTGAACCAATTAAAATTCTTCCGAAGAGAGCCAAACGGAGATTGTTGCTCCCCACTTCTAAAGTAACCATGAAGTACGGTTGCTTTGATCCGCGGTGGTGGTACTAACACAGTTTGCCCCACCATACAACGTAGCAAGCTCTATATCGTTGGAGGTTGAGCTATAAAAAAGCCGCACACCGAAAAGGGGGGCACCGAATCATGTGTGTTTGGTGATCACTTCGTGCTCGGCAGGACCCTAGCGTAACTATGTTTAACGGGTTGAGCAGGTTTTTCTAAAACTTGCGTGTGCATGGCAAGAAACTTGCGTCTCAAGCACTAGCTAATGTTGGTATCTAAGGCGGTGTCGCCATATGAGCGCCCAACGTGCTTACGTTTGTTGACACGTTGCAGTGGAACCTTCAACGTGTCCGGCAGAAGACAGCTTTCTATTGGCGCTACCTTTCGATAAGATGTCTCGTGTTTGTAGCGTCAACGTCGGACAAGGTTTTATCGATTTTCTTTTCAATGTGTGTCCTCATGCTCAGCTCATGATATATTTTATATCAACCAACCAACTTACCCGCTATCGCTATCAAACAACATGCTTATCATTGTTATTCTGCCTTTCTTTTCAGTCTCTTTTGTCTCCCGCCGCACGACTGAACAATATGCCGTTCGGCTGCTGCTCCAGATAAGTCGTTGTCCAATCGAGTCTCTCATCTAGCATCATCATCTTCGTTCGTTTACAAATTCATGCCCCGGGTTGTTGAAGATGGCCGAACAGTTTTCCGCATCGGCGGCCTTCACAAACAACACGGCCGATGGCTGGGGAGACGATTGGGGCGATTGGAACGAAAATACAGCGGCCCCGCCGATCACAGCTGATCATCCGGTGCAGCCAAAACCGTTACCCATGGCCAACAGTGTGGCATCAAACCAATACTTTCATCAGCAACAACCTCAGCAGAATCATCTAGGAAATCAGTATCGGGACGGCGGCGGCACCGGTTTTGACCATCACAATCAGAACTATCTACCCAACTATAATGTCCCGTCGCCCGGGTACAGTGTCGCCGGAAGTACTGGATATCAGCACCAGGCAGCAGCACCATCGCCGCAACAACCTGCCTATGGCGGCGCAGTTAACAACAATTTTTACAATGCACCACCAACACACACGCCACAGCATCTGCAAGCCCCGAACCAACAACGACCCCCTTCGCACCCGGCAGCTTCGACGACGCCACAGCTCGTACCCACCTTTAGTCAAACTATTTCCGATAGCTTCGATACATCCGCAGCCAATAGCTGGAACTGGGCTGGGGCGGACACTTCAAACCGTGCCACTCCTTCAACCGTGCCCCCGCCGGTTACTCAGGTGCAGCGTTTGAAGGCGGAAACCCTTTCGCCACAATGGTCGATCGAAAGTCAGGTATCGTCCAGCGATCGGTCAATGGAGGGTGAACATCGCGATCATACCCAAAGCGCCACACTAAGGTCCGCTTCAGCAAACCTTGCCGTGGAAGAACCGTCGATTCCGCAATCCTTGGCGATGGAAAACCTGGAGAATCCAAGAAGTAGTCAGGCTCAGCGACCAGGAAGTGGGAATTCCGCGTACTCAAACATCCAACCAACGCCACCACGCGCTTCATCAGTAGCTCCAACACCATCCGTACCCGATCGGTTGGATGAGGTGCTGCAAGCTTTGAGCTTGAAACAGGAAACAAACGACCCGAACGCAAACTTCGAATCTGGCTTCCGGGAGCAAGCTTTCCCACCGCCACCTCCCTCGATCGCTGGCAACAGCAACGGGGGCAGCAATGGAGGATCGCTGCATAACGTCTCGAAAGCGACGACACCTCCGTTACCTCCGCCACCGGTGGAATCGCAACCCACGGGAGTTGCAGCGCCACCACCGAAACCGACGGCAGTGCGTGTGGCTCCACCAAAAGTGAATCAAGGACCGACGGCTGGCGCAGGGAATCCTTTCAAGCGTGCCGGACCACGATCGCACATTGCAACCCCCGGCCTTGGAGGTTCCGGGCTCCCTTCCGCTGTGCCGCCGAATGCCTTCTTCCCACAGCAACACCAACCGGCACCGGTGCTACAACCGGCGCTGCACGGCGACCACGCCGTCGATTCGTCGGTGCCGGAAAATCAGGAAATTCTCTTCGAGCCGCGCACTTCACCGAAACGCGAAGAGCCCGAGCTGCTGGAAGTGGTGCAACCCAGCAACGATCGCAATCAGTACCTCCAGACGGGTCACCTCTCGGAAGATGGTTATAATGGGATGGCGGCGGAGACCGTTGCAGACGGTGCACCCGATACAAACGACGGAAGGCTACCTCCACCGGGACTGTCGCGTTACGTACCGGGACAACACCAGCAGCCAACGGCCGCGGCCAGCTTTCCGGAACCACCGCCCGGGTTGGATCGTATGATTCCTGGCACCGATCTACCGGCGAACGATTCGGGCTTTTCGCTCGAGCGGCAAGCGGATGGCGGCGAGGAAGTAACGGATCAAGCCGGACCCGTTGGATCGGCAGGTTCGGGTTCTTCCCATCTTCTCCATCACCATCACCATCATCATCACAATGCCGGCGGCGGCGGCAATCGGGAGCGGGTTGATATGAGCGATCGCAATCTGTACCGGGTGCCGGGGGAAGACGATCATCATCAGCAGCAGCGCGTAGTGCCGGGACTCGAGAATGAACGTACCACCGCGGTAGGTGGTGGCAGTAGCAGCGGACCCTTGCCACCGGTGGTACCGCAGGCACCGCCAATGCAAGTTCCTTCGACCGCGCCGGTACCTACCGTGCCACGGGAGGAACAGCGTGAGCTGGTGATGGAGGGTGCCAATCCTGACGATCGTCGCGAAGAACCCCTGGAAGGTGGTAATGGTGGTAGTGGGAGTGAGGATGTTGGTAGTGGACCGACCGGTTCGGTCACGGTGGAACCGGATTCTAACCGAAGCGAACCCCATGAAGCGTCCCGTCACGTCGAACCATCGAACACTTCTACGGGCGAAGAAAGTGACAAAGCGATCGGTGGTGGTGGTGGCGGCGGTGGCAATAGTGGCTTTTACAGCAAAGGCCGCCGCGAGGAGGACACCGTGCGACGATCGAACAAAAGTAAAAGTTCGCGCGATCGCTACGATACGGAAGACTCCGAGTACAGTGATCGGGAACGGCGGCGTCGGGAGCGTGAAACGAGTGTAGCCGGTGGATCCGGTGGTGGTGGTGGTGGACCGGGAGTGGCCGCCCTCGGGCCTCAGCAACGGGGCGAACGTTTGCGTTCCCGGGGTGGGGAACGTGATAAGGACAAACGTAAGGATGCTGGCCATGATCGAGAACGTGACCGGGATCGTGATCGCGATCGTGACTATGATTACCGTGATCGTGAAAGGAATAGGTGAGTTTCTTGACCGTCCGCTGGATGTAATTTTACCAAATTAATTTCCAACCATTTCGGAACTTTGCAGATACGAACGTGGTGGTGATCGTGGTGATCGGTACGGGCGAAGCAACAAGTACGATCGCGATACCCGCTACGAGACTGATGGTTCAAAGTACGAAACCGAACGATCTTCCGCACGGTACGATAAGGAGGATACGAAGCAACAACGGTACGGGTCCCGTGACCCGCGGGACGATTATTATCGCAAGCGCGGCGATGATCGTGCTGCCGGTGGACCGGGCGACGATGGGCGAGGACATCGCGGTGCCGACCGGGTCGAGAGTGATCGACGTTTGCGAAAAGACAAGGCGGAGCGCTCCGATCGCTACCGGGGTGGTGAGGAACGCAGAAAAGGTATGCCTAGGTTTAGGATTCGAAAATTCCGATCGAAGGTGCTCGAAGGGGATTTTATTTGTGAAATTCACAATTTGGCGGACCGAACTCCACCGAGAAGTATATCATTCCACCAGGTCGGCCGACCAGTAACGCCCGGTTCTTGCATAATTTCCGATTCCAATCGCTTGTAAACCTCACCGTCCGCGGCACCGAGTGGGGAGTTGAGAACAAAGTCGGGCGGTGCCAGTGCGTCCACCATGGCCACAGCATCACGCTTAATCGCCGGTAGCAGCTGCAGCACGGCGTCCTGGATGAGCTGCAGGGGAGCAGGGGCGGTGACGGTGCCACTGAAGTAGCCACCGGTCAGCAGAATGGGAAGGTGTTTGAGGATGATGGTGGCTCCGTAAAGGGACGCCAACCGCGTGAGAAAGCTCTTCTCCGCACCGTCCTCGACCGTGCTGAGGAAATTGTAAAATGCACACAGCACCGTGCGCTGCAATTCCGTTTTGGAGGCGTTTTAGAAGGGCCATCTGGGAGCTGTGTGAGAAGGAATCTTACCTCACCGAAAAGTAGGGCCAATGTTTTGCCGTAAAACGTTTGCGTGTTGTTCCTGGTGGCAAACTTTGTCTCTCCCCGGGCCAGTAACTGCTGCGTGCGGTCGTAGGTCTGCTCTAACCTGAATGCCACGAGCCAATTCAGGGCGTTGAGTATTTCTGGCGAAAATAAAAGTTCACAGATTGAAGACTCTTGGTAAGAAGGAAAGGCGCAGTAGTACCTTTGGGGTTGAGTACGTCGTCCACCGTCTGCCAGGTGGGTCGCCGCCGAGTGATGGCTTCATAGTCCACCAGAAACGTCATCGATCCCAAGGGTGAGGCGCTCCCAAAACTCCCGTAGCCGTCCTGCTTCCCTCGAATTCCCAGCAGTTGCTGAGAGACTTGCTGCAACAGCACGTTGTTCTCGCCTTCGTACGTTACGTTCGCATCGTTGTCGGCCCGCAGATCGGCCAGGGTAGCCAACTTGAGGTATCCGTGACCACCGCACGCTTCACGGCACTCTTGAATACCGTCCCGTGCCGCCCAGCTACAGATCGGTTTGATGGCCGACGCAATGATGTGTATTTCTCGTAGTTCTTGCGGATCGATTCCGGCGTCCTGTTGGAGCAACCGAACCTGTAAGCGGCCCGACACACTATCCATCCAACCGTTGGCCAGCTTCAGCGCGACACAGGTGGCCAGATGTGGCAAAAGACGATGCTGCTGCAATTGGTACTCGAGAATGGGCCACTCGGCCTGTTCCTCCTTACCGCGGTCCGGTGACCAGCGGTCGGTCGAAGGACCAAACTGTTTCCTGACCGCCGAGTAGCGGATTGCGATCGTTAGTGCTTTGCCGAGCAACGTTTGCGAAACGTGACAAATGTTGATGCGCCCGATCACGAGCGGCCCCATGGCCAGGGCGAACCGTTGCGACGGGCTAACGATGCCGGGTGTCGGCTCAAAGGCACCACTTTCTTCGTCCACATCACCGGCCAGCGTCAGCAGGCAGTCCCTTGCGATGCGATACTGGCGGAACATCAGAAACCCATTGTCGACCCCGTGTAGGCCCGCTTTCTCACCCAGATCACCGACCAGCAGCCCCGGCAGGGTGCGCATCGTGTCCGGATCCCGGATGGGCACCACGAATCCACTCAAACCGTGCCACTGGCCATCGGCCGTATAGAGCTGCGCCCAAACGATCGCATGGGTACACGTTTTTCCCAAGTGGCCCGCCCAACACTTGGCCGCCTCGAAGTCGGGCGTATGGAGCACAAACTCACGCCCAACCGGATCGTACGTTGCCGTCGTCCGGATCGCCCGGGCATTGGTACCGTGCGACACTTCCGTCAGCGCAAACGAACCGGCTATTTGGCCAGCCTCCGCTTGCTCGATCAAGTGCGCCAATCGGCCACGCGTGTCGAACATTCGTATGACCCCCGTGAACAGCAGATAGTTAACCGTCAGCCGTACCAGTAGCGACATATCGTACTCGGCGATCGTGGTGTAGTAAACGGTGGCCAGGTCCGGTCGCTCCGTGAAGATTTCGTAGCCAAAGAGCTTTGTCTGCTGCAGTGCGTTAAGTTGCAGCATCGACAGGTAACGCTTTTCATCCGTCGAAAGCCCGCGCTCGGAACGACCCACGACGAATGGTTCGCTGTGGCGAAACAACCGGTAAAGTTTGTGGCGAAGCTCGAGTGACCGCTGATCGCACAGCGTAAGGCGTATTTTGCGCCAATCGATCGTTGCTTCGTCGCGGTAGCGTTTCAGTGGCCCGTGCGCCGGTAGTGGCGCGAAAAAGCGTTCATCCTCAAGCAGATGCAGCATCTCGGATGGTCTGTTGTGAGCGGAGAGGTGGTGAACGGTTCGGCGTGCGGACGAACGGAAGGATCGGAGCGCGACTCACCGATTGGCCGTAAAACTGGTAGCCATGTTAAGGCCGGGAACAATCCACACACGCGTATTGCGGTTCGGTTTCGACTGAGCGGTTCCTTCCAAGTAGCACCTTCAAATGAATACTGAAGAATGGCCCGACAACTGTGGGGTCTCTGCGCTGCACGATGGTCAGCGTTTGAACTCTCAACGATGGAATGAAAAGTGTCTTCCATTTGTTAACTTCTTTAAGAAATGTTAGCCGTTCCTTTTTCTTCAAAAAGGGTGCACTTCGGTAGCACACCCGTTGGTTTCGTATTCAAAAAGCTTATCAAGCGCTGCTTCCGCCTTGCGTTGTCGTTTTTTTACATTATTTATGGTTTGCCGAAAAAAGGGTGTGAACCCGCGGAACCTAGGAATATATTCATTAAGTTATGCAAATGGATTGCAGAATTGACAGCCGATCGAAATCGAGCGGCAGCTTGGTGGTCGATCGTGAAAGTTTAAAGTACGATTCTTACTCATTCTTAACCCTGTTTAGAACCTTGAATTGGCCTTGAAAAGTAACTCCATTTTGCATCTTCCTCCCAGATGATCGCTACCGTGAAGCCGTGGGCGACAAACGTCGCGATCGGCACGATCGTCGGTATCCGGATCCGGAAGATTACCGTGCCGGCAGCAGAAATGGCACCGAGCGTGACCGCGTCCGCGAGCGAGATGATCGCAAGGAGAAA
The DNA here is from genome assembly GCF_943734635.1 of Anopheles cruzii. Taxonomy (NCBI): domain Eukaryota; kingdom Metazoa; phylum Arthropoda; class Insecta; order Diptera; family Culicidae; genus Anopheles; species Anopheles cruzii. The sequence continues at coordinate 5,462,357 of NC_069144.1, forward strand.
GATCGCAAGTATCTGGCCGGAGCATCCGGGGCCGGTGGTTATGGTGCACCGGGCGGCGGCGGCAGTGCCTATGGCGCTTCGGGTGGATACTACGACCCGTACAGCTACTATGCGCAGCACCAGCAGTACTATGAACAGCTGAGGCGGACCAATCCGCAAGCGTACGCCGACTGGTACCGGACGTACTATGCGCAGATGCAGGCAAGCCAGATGCAGCGTGATCTGCTGACCAGCGATGGCCGCGAGTCGGTGCACTCGGGGCGCAGCTCGACGAACGACAAGGAGCGGTAAGTACCACCGTGTGTGGGTTTTTCGTGCCGCGTGAATTTGTGTGGCGTGTGTGTGTTTGTTGTAAAACCGTTTGGGTTGAAAACACCTTTCTTAGCTTCTTCGACCACCGTGACCGAATCGAGGTCCGACTAAGGCGCTGGTAACCTGGGACGCGCTGGGTTGAATTGAGCTTTTTTTTACCTCTGAGTCTGTCGCTTCCAGCTGTCGAGTCCTCGATCTGTTCCCGAATCCACACGTTTTGCTCCAATCATTTCTCTTTCGATTGTGTGGTTTGACTTCTTCCGTACACTTCCGTAACCCACCCAGCTTTAATTTACCACTTTTTGCAACTTAATTATCTGTTCCTTATTTTTCTGTTCATTTGGGTTTCGTTCGTTAACGCTTTCGGGTTTGAAGCCATTTGCCCAAATTGGACAGCGGTGTGGCTGCGCAGCTAATTTTTGAGACTAATTCGGCCAACGAACAATGAAGCTTTCCCCGGATTGGATTGTTTCATCGGAACTAAAAAAAAAACGATGCACCTGAAAAATACGACACACTGCACCATCGGCTGAATTGTGGATGGCTTCCTCTCATCTCATTGTTCCATTTACTTATTAATGCGTTCTGAAATCATCCTCATTCGTTTGCAATTGGCACGTCCTCAGCGCGAAGGTTTTTGGTGCACATTTAAGCGCTCCGGAAGCGAAGACTTTAAATTGGGCTTTTAAGCGAAGAACTTGTTCTAAACACCGCATTGGTTTCGGAGAACTGTGACTAATAATAATACACAAAAAACGGCCGGCAAAAGGACGAATATAGAAGTGCGCGCATATAGAACGGAAATTCGTTACACACACTTGTTCGCAGTGTCTCGTGTTTTATTCGTCCCTTCATCCCCTCCACATACTGCAGGTTTAATCGGACCACCCCGTTTATGCATGGTACCGGGTTGTACAATCCGGAGGACTACCATCGTCATTTCAATAATCAGTCGCTACCGTCGGCACACGCTGCGGCGGCGGCCGGTGGGGCCGCCGCTTCCGGCCACCTCTCGCTGCTCGATCAGAGCTACAACATGAGCGAGGTCGCTGGCCAGCCCTCGTCACTGCCACCGATGTTCCACCAGCAAGCGTACCAGCAGCATCATCATCCGGCACAGCTGCTTCACCAGCAAACATTCCAACAGCAGCAGCGCGCTTCGACGTCGCTTGCCCTGAACCGAACGTACCACGGCGAAACGGGCGGCAGCTACTTTCAACCAAGGTGCTTTTCTACTTTATCATTTCACCAACATTCTATTGTTTAGTCCATTTTTTGTGTGTTTCTATTATCATGCTTCATTTAGAACGTACAAAACACGTGCGCTTGCGTTTCGTTTGCTGTTAGTTTTAATTGCATCATCCTCGGTTTAAGTCCCCGCATGGTTAGTAGATTTGTTTGTGGGTCGTCCCCAAGTAAGGCACCGCATGCAAAGCACCGCATTGGTGTCCTTAAAAGTAGTGTTTGTCTCTCATACGATCGAAATGGGTCATACAAAGCATGTGGGTAGTATCTTAGTTCCCGAACAGCACATAGGGGTGAATTCATTTCAAAAGTGTCCGTACTTCGATCGTGTAGCGTTCGCGATCGTGGCAGAACAACCTTTCACTCTCTCGCAGGAAAACCCTGTTGATGATCGCGCTCGTTTTTCTTATTCACAATCGTATTTCGGTTCTTTATTTCCCACTCCCATCATTGATCGGTTTAGAATCGATCAAATCGACGCGTCGGCGATCAAGTCGGAGCATGCGACCGAACTGTCGGTGATGGAACCGGAACGACTGACGCCCCGAAAGTTCCCCGAAATTCACCCGATCGTAAGCCTTTCGGCGGGACTGCTGATATCGACGAAGAACCGGCTGACCGTGAACGGGATGGCGGATACGGTGAAGATTTTCACCTTAGGTAAGCGAAGCGGCTTCTTCAGCAGCAGGCACACTAAAGATACTAAACACGGGGCGTATGATTACTACAGGATACAGTGATGCAAGCCGAAAATTGTTCCATACGTACCCGGGACCGCTAGTGAAAGGTGTTACCCACAAGAAGTCCGTCATCGAGTTCTGCGAGGATCAGCTACGGCTAGGGCCACCCTACAGTGGGGCGCTCGCACTGATCAAATCGCGGGGCAACTCGATCAACAGTCTACACTCGTCGTCGCTGGCGGCCGGTGTCAACCGGAGCTCCTTTGCGTTGCTGTGGAACTACATCATTTTATTACTGCGACAAAATGGCGTACGTTCTAATCGATCACACTGTGTCAATTGACCCCCCGCGAAGTCACATTAATCACATTGATCCCATTGCGTACAGACTTTCGTTGGAACGGACATTTCGGAGCTGCTGATGCAGAACAAGGAAGAGTATCCGTTCGAGTCGATACACACTAGCGCCGCCCGGTCAGCCAACATTAGTGGCCGCAATTCATCGCTTTCGGTTGCCGAGTTGCGCGAAGCGGACGCCCGGGAGGGAGCGGCGAGCGACGTCGGCGAGGACAGTCCACCGCTGGCGGTCGATGGTGGTTCGAGTGTACCGGAAGCGTCCCCGAAGATGTTGTCGGAGCTGGAAATAACCGACAAATTCCGCAGCTACCTCATCTACGGCAACATCAGCGAAGCGCTCGAGTGGGCCACCGAACATAACCTGTGGGGCCACGCACTGTTCCTAGCGTCGAAGGTAGACTCTCGGCAGCACGCGAACGTGATGATGAAGTTCGCCAACAAACTCACGCTAAACGATCCGCTCCAGACCCTGTACCAGTTGCTGAGCGGACGAACGCCGGCCTCGGTTACGGTAAGCTTCCACAACATGGGGTGGTAGATGCCATAATAACCCTGTTTGCGTCCTTTGCAGAGTGTTTTGGATGAAAAGTGGGGCGATTGGCGTCCGCACCTGGCGATGCTGATGTCGAACAGTTCGGCCAAACCGGAGCTGATCAAAAAATCGATCACGACCCTCGGTGACACACTGTTCCACCGGGGTGACCTGTACGCGGCGCACTTCTGCTACCTCCTGTCCGATGTGGCCTTCGGTCGGTTCGCCGACGTCAAGCACGGTGACGTTGGTGGTGGCGTTGGCGTCGGCTTCAACAATGCCAATGCCGTCCGGTTGGTACTGCTTGGTGCCTCTCACTATCAGCGCAACTTCCGCGAACTGTCGACTAACGAGTCCATAATGATGACTGAAATCTACGAGTATGCCCGCTCGCTGAATGAAGATCGATACTCCATCACGGAGCTACAGGTCAGTGGGGGTCGATGAACGAGATGGTCACTTTTGGGTGTGATTTTAATGGTGCCTTTCCTTTGCCCGATTAACAGCGTTACAAATACTTACTCGCCTGCCGGATGCTCGACCAGGGAATGCAGCTGAAATGTTTGCTCTACATGGAACAGATCGCTGACCAGATACAGCACGATCCGTACCGTTTTGAAACGGAATTTATTCGAAAGGTAATTCAGATAGCATTCTTTTCTCTAATGTGCACTAAAAACCGATTGAACCTACCCCTAGGTGTACACACTTGGCGATCGGCTGAAGTATTACGATCCGGTGATGGAGAAAGCGCTTGATGAATCGGTGGATAATACGGGGCGTGGTAACGTTTACGCCGCCGTCGAGGATCCCGACTGGTTGAAGCGCTTACAGGAAATCATTCTCAGCAATAGCAATGTAAGAACGATCGCCAACGATCGGTCAGGGAGTTGGATCACGAAACTCACCAAATGTTTACCGTTACAGTCTCCATCGGCGAGTGCCACAAATTACAATGGCAACGCGCAGGAGACGGCTTATGATTATGGCAATCACTATGGTTACGGTTCCGAGCAGGCAGCCACCAACAGTGGCTATGCTGCTGAGGCTCAAGAAGCACCGGCTTATGCTGCTGCTGCTGCTGCTGCTGCTGCTGCGGTAGACGCGACCGACATCAATAAGCAGTTTAACGAAATCAACCATCAACTTGGACAGTTAAACTTGCAGTACAACGATCAGCAGCAGCAATACCAGCAGCAGCAATACCAGCAGCAGCAGCAGCAGCAGCAGCAGCAACAGCAACCTGCTCCGGGAGCAATGACCAGCTATGATCAAGGGTATGAGTCGATCAATCCTCCGTCGATGATGGAATCTACGTACGATCAAGCATCGCAGCAGCAGCAGCACCAATTACAGCCGCAGGACAATAATGGCTACGAGCAGCAGCAATTTAATCAGCATTACAACTACGAGCAGCATCAGCCTGGCGATGGAACCATGTTTACACCGGCTCCCGTTCCCGGTCCGGATCCATCAGTTCCGACCTCGTACGATGGGCCCTACTGGGGTGCAGCTGGTAACAGTGAGGTGAATAGCCTTTAAATATTCTCACGCCGAGAAGGGAAACTCGTTGCAAACATTTTCGGTTGATTCTTTTGTTGCGGTATCGAAGTTACGAAGGGAAAACGCGAACAACATCTCGGTCCCTTGCGCTTCGGATTTTACCTTTATTTACTCCCTCGGGAAGGACCTCCCGTTTTGTTTGGTTTGTGCCGCATATTTTTTTGGTAGGCTCACACTATGGTTTAGTTGCGCTTCCTTGTTGGATTTCGAGTTGAGCAATGTTGAACAATGTTTTGTTAACCAAAATACACACGCATATATACACGTCTGTGCAAAATGCCTCCTTCCTCCCTTCCACAAACGGAATGCAGCAGCAGCCGGCCAGAACGGTTCCGCCACAGCACAATTCGTGGCACCATCACCATGAAGAAGAGCCAGAGCCCGAGGAAGAGGATGAAGATGAGGATCCGCATCCGCAGCAGCAACAGCATCGCCGCATGAGCGATCGAAGCTCATCGTCACCGTCTCCTCCGAACGTTCGTAACGGTCCAACGCCGCACTCGGATCAATTTCAAACAGGTCGCGGTGAGGTACATCTTCGACAGCAGCAGCATGCCAGCGAAACGGTGTTCGATTATCACCAGCACGGTGCAGCAGCGCTTGAAGCGTCCGTAAGTAGAGTTGCATGCGACGGCACTGGCACCTACAGTAGCTCGTCGGCGTCGTCGTCGCCCCTCTCGGAAACATTCCGTGGTGATTACTGTGCTAACACGCGTACCGCTCGCATACGGCACCGCACCGACGATGGCCTGCGTGACACCGTCAGCGGACGACCGGGGACAGCGGCGGCGAAGCACGTGTCGTTCCAGATACTCCAACGAAACGACGAAACGATAAAGCACTCCCGACGTTCTACCGAAAGCTCCGCCACCGTCACCGGCCGAACGGTTCGTAGGGTCAGAAAAAAACGCAGAAAAGTCCCACCACCAGGAGCGAGTGACATCGTCGGCGGTAGTAATCGTACCGAGGCGGCCATTGATGGCCATTCGGTGAAGCTTTCGAAAGCGTACCTCTACACGGCCCGCAGTCGTCGCGAGGGCTTTTTGCGCCACAGAGACGTGATCTATAATGGAACCTTTCCGATTGATTTACCGTTCTGTAGCCGGTTTAAGGATTACAACTACAGTGGCGAAAGTTCCGACGCCGTCTCGTCTTGCGCTGAGGGCCAAGATAGGAAACTGGGAAAAGCCAACCACGAGATCGACGAGGGCATTCTCGGTTATTTCGAGGGAAAAGATTTCGGTAGTCTACGTAGACGGACGTCTGGCCAACGGATTAATGAACCCGGCGCTGTGCTAACGTACGCGATCGATGAACCGTTTTGAATTGCCGTGTTTCCAAAAATGATAGGCCAATTTTCCAATTCTCTTAGACGAATATGAAATTTGTTTTTAAATTTGTTGCTTACTCTAGGGAAAAGGATAGTTTGTTAATAGAAAAAAAAACCAGAATGGTAGAAAATAGTGTAATGGCGCTAGAGGCAGGAACTGAACGGGATTGAAAGTAGTAAAAATTCGTATAAAGTGTAGCAAGTCACCGATGAAAGTGTTCACCGTGCTCGAGAAAGTCGGAGTGACCGCGGACAAAGAAGTGATTCGCGCATCTTGGGTGCCGGGCGATCGTTTGCTGGATATTTGCACGTTTTGAGTTGCAACGTTTTATGCATTGTTTTCCACTTTGTTTTTCTTTGTTGTCGTTCTGTCTCGTTTTTCATTAACTGCTAATTTTTCTTGTTTCTTTTTTGCTTACTGATTTTCTTATGATCTCTTGGTGTAACTTTGAATTCTTCAAGTTTTGTTTTTTCAAATATAATATTGTTCTGTTTGCTTTCCGCCAGGCACCAAAACCGACGATCTCAATGCCAAACTCCGTCTCGAATCGCTCCGGCTTCAACGACGAGACGGATGATGAACGACCCGGGGGAGGGCAAGGGCAGCGCGGAACTGCTGGCCCGAGTACTGGTGGAGCAAAGCCGGGACAACCGAACCATAATGCATCGCAAACGAAACAAATGCCTGCACCAAAAGGTGCCAAACCGGGTGCCGGTGCTGCCAGCGGTGCTCAGGGGTAATAGCCCACTTTCAATGTCCCCTTTTAGATTGATCTACTTCATTTAACCGTGTTTCTTGTTTTCCATATAGTTCGGGCTGGTTTGGCGGCATCTGGAACAAGTTGTCGATGAAACCGAAGAACCAGATGATACTGCCGGACGATAAGAATCCGAAGGTAACAAATAGGGAGAGTCTGGATCATACTTCTGGCCACCAAAGCTATTTTCGCCACCGCCGCTACATTGCTTCGTTTGCCCCTTTCATCTTATTCCCGTAGATCGTATGGGACGAAGTGTCCAAGCGGTGGGTAAACACGGACGAGAACGAGGTAGAAACGGAAGCATACAAACCACCACCCAAAATGGCCGATCTCATACCAAGTGCTGCGGCTCCACCCGGGCCAACGGCACCACAGCCGACTGGACCGATGATGCCTACGCAAAACAGTGGCCCCACGTTCCAGCCAATGGCTCCCAGCACGATCGGTACAGCGAACGTCCAAACCCCAACCGCGGCACCAGTCACCGTGCAATCAAATCCGGCTCCCGGGGGTGCCGGTGAACCAACGAAAGTTCCAACTCTGCAATCGAACATGTACAAGATGCAACGCAACCGAAGTAAGTGACCGAAGTCCTCTGCAGGGATCATGGAATTGCGGGAATTTAATATGTCTTGAATCCGTGAACAGCACTCAAGCGATCGTACGTGGATGTGTTTAATCCATCCGGCGCCGCGCCGAGCCGTCCAACGGAACCCGTCCTAGCGCCATCGGTTCCAACGCTACCGACCGCCCAAGGTGGCTTTTTCGTCCCCGGCGGTACCGAAGCAGGAGGGCAGCAGCAATCGAACGATCCGTCTGAGGTGAGGACAAGTTTTCCTCTGTGCTGCTTTCTTAGTTTTTTGCAATCAATAATTACTATTTATTGCAGGGAATGCCACAGTTCTACAATCCAAACCAGTTTGCCGGTGGTGGTGGTTATCAGCAGCGGCAGTAAGCGAGACCGACGACTTTGGTCATTCAACCGGATTGTCGGCGAGATCACGTGCCTGACGGCAGGTTTGGAAAAAGGAGAAAGTATCAGTCCCATTCACACAGTTACACCCGCTCTAGTAGTGTGCATCCGGCGGGAGTTTATGTTTTGTCTTTTATTTGCGCAACTACTACCGACTGCTGCTACACGCACCTTCCGCTGGAATCGTTTGCTATGTTGCGGGTTTTCGTTACTGATTCACTGCGAGGCTCACTCGTGGCCACGGGGTCCCTTATATTTTTTGTGTTTGTTTACAAGTAATCACAAAAGGCAGAAACAGCGGGGATAGGCATAAGAAACAGGGACCTGTCGGTTAAATCGAAAGGGGTCAGCAACGCGTTGATCGTGTAAGTCTTTCGTTTACTTGTAGTTAAGTCAAACTGTGTTCTGAGCAAATTCTGTTACATTCTATTCGGTTTTATTATATTTTTTTGTTTGTTTTTAATGTACATCTACCGTGTTCTCTGAAAGACCGCTGGTGCTGCTTCCTATCCGCATGCTCGATCTGAGCAACCCGAGCGCGGTTCGTTAAGAGAATACCAAGCCTATAATCGGGGTTCGTTTTGAGGTGTTTGGTTGCTGTATAGAAATATATGTATTGTCAATTTGGCCACCCAAATGGTCAATATTGGACGGTGGTGTGTGCAGGCGCAGAAGACATTCATAGTGAGAGTTATCATGTTTCTTCCTTATTTTACATGTTTTGTTGAAGAGTTTCGGAGAGGAATTAGTTGTTGTCTTCTTTAGCATTTAAGTTACTCGCGCCAGGCTCGAGTCGTCCGCGATCGAAAAGGGTACTACTGCGTATGAAGCAACCGAATGGGGTGGAACGTGTCGTTGTGATAGTACGAACCGGGAAAAAGGATGTTGCTGTGTTTTATGCTTCTATATTGTTTAGTTAGAAAGTGCGCTTCGTTATACAGAAATAGCTGTGTGTTTGTTTTATTCCCATTATGTTACACTGCAAGTGGTCGACCGCAAACGATCGTCGTACCCTCCTCCTGGTGACTGATAATGGCAAAACCGTAACGACTCCACAAATCACGCAATCACTCCAATCACGGTCCTCTCAGCACGTTTGATAACAAAGATGATGAAAAGTATGTTCCCTTCTGCAACCGCCTACAGTAGAACACGCTCGAACTGCAGAATGTATGATATATTTAGCCAATTTGTCGACACAATAAACTATCGTACAATTGAAAACGTACGGCGACTCATTTATCCGGAGGACTTTCGAGGGAGACTTTCTTCGAGAACCCCACCACCATTTGACTGTGCACCGTGTTCAGTTTTAGCATGCTGTCCATCTCCTGGTTTAGCTTCTTCGTGAAACGTTCCAGCGCCTCCATCGTTTTGGCCAGCTCCCGTACCTGAATTCCGTCGATCAAGGCTTCTGCTCGCTCCAGCTGCTGCTGCAAGGTATTCAACTGCTCGCGATGCTGTCCAAGTATGCCGAGCGACTCCCGATCTAGCATGCTAGGACAAGCGACGGTCATGCTTTCACGTAGAAGTTTCCGGAGCAAGTCCATTTTGTTTTCCATCCCGTGGAGTAAACTATCAATGTTCGCTGGTGGTGCCCTGGCCCGATTGAGCGCGTGCAGGACACCGTTTTCGAGCAGCGACAATCGATCCAGTGACTCCTTGTAGGCCAGTACCGTTCGGCAGTAGTGTTCCACGTCCAGTTCAATGTCCTTCAGGGCGGCGGATCGTGATCGCGCCAGTTCTTCGTACGCCGTGATCGCCACTAGTTCGTCGGCCAACTGCAACGAATCTGCGATCAGGGCTTGAGTTTCTTCATCGCAATCTTCTAGATCCAGCGACTGCGACGCTGGAAAGGCTTCACTTCTATTCAAACTAGCCATGGCCTCCAAATCCGGAATATTTCGCTGCAAAAATTTGGTTACCGTTTGCGGTTTACAACTAGCGCGTTTGATTTTGACGTTTGATTGTTGATAAATTTGTGAGAAAGTTTGACAAGTGAGTGAACATGCGTGAACTGCTAACTGTCAAACTGCGGCCAAACAATAACACAACAGCATGGTGTTGCGGCGTTAACAGGAAACAACAAACATCTTTGCTTTTAGGTTTCGGCTCTTACTGCTTAACGGAACACAATAATCGAGAATGGCCAGTAACGTTACAATCCGAATAGCGGCCGATCGGGTTGACATTCCCCTGCTGAACGTGGAAGACAAAAATCAGCGTCTGTTTACACCCGGCGAAGTCGTCACGAGCCAGCAGGGCTTTATGCGGTACGTGGCTAAGATACTAGGTATTGATTAATTTTGTCACGAATGGCCGTTTGTGTTTTAGTGGCCACGGAACGTATATGGAGGATGAAAACATCAAATCATCCGTCGCCGGCGTGATGGTGCAGGTCAACAAGTTGATCACGGTGAAAGCACTTAAAGGGCGCTACGTGGGGGAAGTCGGAGATGTGGTGGTAGCTCGCGTAACCGAGGTGCAGGAGAAACGCTGGAAGGTCGACACAAACTCTCGGCTCGACTCCGTGCTGCTCCTTTCGTCCGTCAACCTGCCCGGCGGAGAGCTTCGTCGCCGTGGGGCCGAGGACGAGAAGCAGATGCGCAAGTACCTGCAGGAAGGGGATCTGATATCGGCCGAGATACAGAATGTCCACTCGGACGGGGTACTGTCGCTGCACACGCGCAGCCTCAAGTACGGCAAGCTGTCGCAAGGCATTCTGGTGAAGGTGTTCCCGGCGTTGATTCGACGCCGCAAGACCCACTTCCACAATCTACCCTGCGGCGCGTCCATCATTCTCGGCAACAACGGTTTCATCTGGATAGCGCCGATTCTCAACACGGAGGGTGAAGGTGTGCGGTCCCCGGGTGCGATTTCTGCCTTGGCCGGTTGGTGTAACATTTTTTTCCGTCACTTTTTTTGCAGAGAGTGGTGGCTTTACGCAAAACCTCGACGACGTGGTACCGAAGGAAGACCGGGAAACGATTGCCCGGCTGAAGAACTGCATCCTGGGGCTGGCACACTGCAAAATGATGCTTTACGATACGAGCATACTGTTCGCGTACGAGGAATCGATGAAATACGAGGTGCTTGAGCTGCTTCACCCGGAAGTGATCGCGGATGTAGCTTTCCTGACGCAGCACCGACTCCACGTCTTGAATCAATAAATTGTTTCGTACGCCTATTTTCAAATGTAAACAGTTTTTCCGTTTAGTGTTCATTCAATTGTTCATTTGATAACTCCAGAGTTCATGCGCTGGAGGATGAACATGGTGGAGAACATTGAAAACAAACATTCGTCTGTCAAACTTCATCACAAAGTTTCACCAGCGAAATAATTCTGTAATAATTAGTGCAGGAAGGGAGTAAAACACAGCCATTAAGAGTGTGCTTCGGTCTCATTATCAGTGCCGTGCAATGGAAGGCATTCTCGTGTTTGACCAAACAAACGATCTCATTTACCACGACTTCAATGAATCGATGCGAGAGAAAATGTACAAGCAGGCGCTGGATTTGGGTCTGCTGGAGGAAGAAACAGTGGTGAGTACGCACGGGCTGCTGCGTTAGTGTTTTCATTGTTGCTCAATTTCTATTGTAGTGCCCCACCCAGGAGCTGAACTCGAACGTCCTGATACAGATTTTCAGCCCACTTTTGGCCTCGCAGCGGATCATGATGTGCCAGTTCGATAATGCGTACACATCCATTCAGATGGAAAACAATTTGAACGTAGTATTCGAAGAGGTAAGCGACCCTGTGCGTGAAACCCTACGACTGCCACATTCCGGTTTATCCGCTTGCGTTGCTGCTGCTCATTAATGGTCATTACTCCAGCGTTGGTTCCTTTTCTTCCTATTGGTCCAAATTAAATTAAAAGGCCACATTCACCAATGTGCTGCAACAGTCATGGACACAAGTTTTGGGAAGCACCGGTGTTAAAATATTAATACCTTTTACCCTTTTACCTCTCACTTCGTCCTCTGCAATCTTTTGAGATCCCTTAAATAATGGCTCTCTTTTATCCAAACAGTTCTTAGGGTACGTTTTCCTCGAAATCAGTACAAAGGAAGTAGATCTGATCAAGCGCGAGCTAGGCGCGTTCATCTCCTTCATAAAGTACATTTGCGGACCAAACATTTACGTGTAAGACTGGACTTTTCTGCGACATCTTCCTTTAATGGTAAACTAATTACTCGATCGTTCGTACTTCGCTTCTCTTTAGCATAAAAAATGATACGCCTAAAAGCACGAGTTTGACCGAGTTGATCGACACATACCGACGGTTGTACGTCACGAACCAAGGAATCCTGATGGAAGCGATCGAGCAGCTGCTCGTGAACGTGGACGTGAAAAACACCGTGGTGGCAGCTCTTCACGCGGCCACCGATCGGCTCAAGCAAGATCCACACTCCCAGCGCAGCCACTCGCTCCTGTTCGTCGGTAGCAAGTTTCTGGCCCTTTACAGCAGCAAGCAAGCCCAGGACTTGGCTGCCGTTGATATGCTGTTCCTGAACCTGCTCGTCCAATCGTTGAACCAGCGTCCTCAGCGTCGTCGCATCGAATCGCAGATCGTGTTCCTCCAGGGACACATCCATCAGTCGCACGCCGGCTGCGTGCCTCACATCGCGCATGTAGTGCAGCTGTTTGAGGACGTTTCGCTTGTACTGCTCATCGAACACGCCCATACGGCGTTAGCCAGCCACCTGTACGATGTGTATTTTGCACTGCACAAGTTGCAAAACTTGCAGCTGCAGTTCGATTTGGACAATCTGCGTGGAGGCTTCGATGCACTCGAGACTTACGTAAAGCACACCGGGGACGCCTTGCGGAAGGTGAAATCGAACAACCTGGAGGCAGAGGAAGCGATTCGCGGCTTCACGGTGAAGTGGGAAACGTTGCGCAAGAAGTACACCGACTACTTCAAGACTTCCGACAACGGGCTGATCGTGAAGATCGACTCCAATATGCCGCTGTTTGTGGAGTCGGTCAAGGAGCTGTTCCGGCTTGTGTGTGCCGCGTGTCCCACGCTCGAGCATGGGCTGCAGCGCGTAACCGATATTGCTGACATGGCGGAGGACAGTCTGGGCGATGTGTTTCACTTTCTGCAGGCCAAAACACACAAAAACTTCACCATGGGATCATATCCTTTTCAAATGACCGTTTAAAATGTAGTTTTGGCTACCAACCCGCTACTAGAGTGGTTCCTCCTTAACAGCTTCTCTTTTCCTCTGGCACGTATATGGAAGAGTTTCCCGGTATGGTACATTTCATGCATATCGACAGGTACAACGGAAGGATTGTGTCTCCATCGTTGGACGTACAGGATCCAACGGACATATTGAAACAGAGGGTAAGTTCCACGCCTTCCGTTTTCAGTTCACCACGGACTGAATCCGAATGAAAGTTTCTCTTGAATTCTTGCCCATTCACTATCAGTCGTCGAATGACGTGTTTGTTTTAAAGCGTCTCTTCATTCAGTTCCAAATTCCCATCCGAGTTCTTATCGTTTCGTGCTTGAAACAGGGGACGAAGACGAACACAAATTGCTTATCAGTCTCTCGAAAAATTCCTCCTGCGCGTTCCCCATAGGTTTGGTCCATGGTCGACTTCTCACGCAACTATCTGGACAAAGGTTACATGTCGATGATCTGGAAAGACGTCACGTTTAGCTACGCATACTTTCTGTGGTTCGAGGACGAACACGGTACAGCGCTGAAGCCGAACGAGCCACCGAATCACGGGACCACCGGATTACCGGCCACAAAACCGTCGCTGATAGCGGGAATTTTGGCCGGTGATTATTACCAGTAAGCTCTGTTCCCTACAGAAACCCTGTCCCGATTGATTTTGTGATTTAATTTCTTGTTCTTCACTATATTTCATTTAGACGCTTGATAGAGGTATGTTTCCCGCGGAGCTCGTCGGGTAAGATACGCTGCTACGAACTGTTTCTCGTGCACCTGGGGCTGGTAACGTCTACGATCGTGCTGGAGCACTGCCGTCGTTTGGCCGTCACGATTAACGATCTGACCGGATGTATCGGCAATCCGATTGATCTGCTCTAGAGAGCCCGATTCAACTTACCGGAGGCGAACGACACGAGCAGGGATCACCATTGCCAAAGGGGGAGTGCCATACCGCTGCACGTATTAGCATTTTAACAGAAAAGTGTGTGACACCCAGTGGTAACACTTTGAAAATCTGTGCCAAAGTACAGTCACCGATCGTGTTCTGAATCTACTTAGCCCCGCTAGTCCTTCTCATCTGTAGTTGTTGTGATATCATTTAATTAGCAGTTTAGTTTGCGGAAGGCCACCGAGCTGATCGCAATGACGTTCCTTAACCTCCACCGAATCCCACAAGGGTGAGCCATCATTCCACTGGTCCTTTCGCTGATTGAAAAATAAAGATTTTCGGAACCTTATCATTGAGCTGAAATAAAAATAAAATAATTTTTATATTTTTGTCTGTTTCATTTCCTGAAAAGAAACTATCTTTTTCGCTTGTTAACGCAAATTAAGAATACGTAACCACATTGACACTGACCACATCCACCCGCCATAGTTGCAACACCGTTTGCGCTTGCACTACACTCCAACAAAATGATATATTGGTTTCTTCGCTGGGCGGAAAATTGTTTCAAAGTCCTCACGGGGTTGCCAATAAAAAGACGCTTACGTCCAATCGGCCATTGCTTCGCGCGCCCCATGCATGTCCCCACTCGGCTGGATTTACAGCTGGCGGCGCTTAATAGGTCTGATTAGCGTTGATAAGCCCTAATTGCAGCCGCTTGCGTACGGTGTACTTGCGCCGGGCCATTGCAAATGATGCACGGTGGCCCGTCACAATCGATGGCGATCCGGGGGTTTGCGTGGAGGCCACTCGAAAGACGTCCTCTCGCTGCGAATGTCATTTCGAGGCCGCCCGAGTGGAAAACCTAGGTTTGTTTGTACTTTTCACGTGGTGCGATCAGAAGCGGATAATTATAATAAGCATTATTGAAAGCGATACGGGTGATGATGAGACCCGTGCAGCGACTACTGGCAGCGTGGCGGCCACATCCGCCCGTGGCGCGACACGTGCATTCGTAATATGTAGTGCGAATGGCTGTTGTCGTTCGTTGAATGGTAAACAAAATATTTACGACAGGAAAGAGATGACCGCGTGCGATGCGTAGCTGCGCGTATAAATGTACGTTTCGTCATCAAATCACATGAAAATTACACCATTCCGCCTTCGGACAATCCAGAATTCCAAACAAGAACTACGGCAATATTTGAAATTTATTTAAATGGCATTTTCACTTCGCTGCGATCCCTTTCAAGGATTTTGCCGGTATATTCTTTCACGCTGCCGTAGATAAAATCGTTTGGCGGCTCATGCTCTCGCGCAATTTGTGTTCAATTGAGGCTCAAGCACCAGACCAGTTAGCACATACCCCAGTTTACCGGAAGCGCTAGGAGACAGCGCGATCATCTCAGCTCACCGTCTTCTATCTTGCCTAGCACTAACATTAAGAAGCAGCCGCTCTGGCACTCTACCGTTTACTAAACCCAACTACTACTAGCTACCCAATGAGACTGCCTTTGCCGTGACCGTCGGTTCGTTAGTCTCCGACCGCGACGAAGTACGATTATTTTTTTCTCCTTTTTGGGGCCCTCTGCCTCTAGTGGGACATCGAAACCTAACCACGTCCAAGTCAGTCCGCCATTCAACCGCTCGTCAGTCGTTCGAGGTTCTTCGTCATCGTGGTACCGATCGCGTGCGGTTCGAAAGCAGTCCAATCGAAAGCAGGCAGACACAAAAAGTCGTTGAGGTCACGGGAGGAGAAAAGTGTTGTACGCACGGTCTTCAACGGTGGTTCATTTTACGACCCCGAATCTTTACAACCGGAAACCGGGTACAGTACGGTGTGATATTGAGCTCTGCGCAGGTAATTCGTTCACTTCTGTCACCTTCGTGCAGGAGCAAGAAGATTGATTGTATAACCGCTTCCGAAGATTGGCGTAAGTTTTCTGTGCAAGAATTTAAATCAACCGATTTTCTAACCATCACACCCGAGGTTGGTATAGATTTGGAGCTTTGCTGTAGAATTGGTGTTTTTGGTGTGGTTATGCGACTCAGTTCCTCATTTTTGGTGATTCAGTAAAAAAAATCATCACCACAGGCCCATTAGGTGGGTGGAAAGTGAAAACGAAGTGTTGCGAAAAACTGGAACGGAATCCATACTCAAGTGTGGAGCTAGAAAGTGGATGTTCAATGTCACAAAGGTAGTGGTTTTATATAATCGACCGTTTTGCATCGTTCATCGCTGCACCTTGCACTTGAAACTGCACCATCGTGCCGTGGCGCATCGTGGTGATTGCGTCTGAGTTCGTGTCCGTAGCCGAAAACCCTGTCCACTGTGCTGCTCAACAGTTTGTAAATTGTGTGTCGGGATTTTCCATGCAGCACAGAGGCGTTTGGCGTTCGCTTTTCTATTGATTTTCCTTCCGATTACCAGTAAACAGTGTGGCAAGGTTTGCTGCGCTGCGAAACGATTTGCAAACTCGAAACCATTGCTACCTTCTCGTAGGGCGATCGTCCACATCCGTCGCCTTCGACTGCGTCGGTGTGCTTCCGTTCCGTCTAATGTGTGAGTGTGTGCTGTGGGTGCGCGATTGTGATCGGAGGTGATTTTGTAAAAATAGTCAAGGGCCACCGACAACGCGCGTCGATCATTTGAAAAACAACATTGCTCGGTGCTGACCTTCCTTCCGAATGTGTGTGTTCCCCCGGTCTGTGTGCTTATGGTATTAGGGGAGAGTGAAGATTTACATAATTACCGCGCACGAGCTACTAACGCCCGCAACTTTACGGTTCCAACTTCGGCCCAACTGCCACGATCGGTAAATCGCTCTCCTGCGGGATCGCAGCCACCGGCTCACCACCCGTACGCAGTCAACATGGACGTCCTCGAGGAGGTAAGTTGAGCCGAATCGAAAGAAGAAACTCCACTCGACGTTGGGTGGTATCTTTGAGAAACGGTCCACTTGTGGGGTGTGGCATTACTAGCTGAGCATAAAATGTACAACGTCACTCTTAGGGGGCCGAAAGGCGAATAAAACTCTTATCGGCGCGCCGCCAAATAGAGGCCATAACGAGGGTGTGTTTTTGGTTTTGTTTTGCTCTCCGCGGACTCATCTAGCCGATTATACGCCACTCTTATCGGCCGGAACAATCGATCCTGGCAAGACAGGTAAAACAGGAACACAGCAAGTGGGGTAGTCACATTGGAATTGGCAAAGAAAATGATAAGCCGACCCTCACCCCGGCGGTGTTTTATGGTCGTCACGTCGAGTTGCCCCACTCGGAAGCGTTATCGGCCAATATCAACGCTATATTTGGAGGTGTACAGGTCGTGTTCAGAACTGATGGTGCAGGTTTTAAGCGATTTTAGTTATTATACCAAAAAGTGTTCTGGACATTTAATCACGCAGATAAATGGTCAAAAAGATTTATGATGTTGGTGGCTTGTTTTTTTTGTTTGTTCCATTAGTTTGGTTCCGTTCTCCGATCTACATGAAAACGATATCCGGTTCATAGTCTGTCTAATATGCTCTCGCAATCTGCAGTGTAACGTTGTGCAACAATCTTTGTAACATCTTAATCACCTTTACAACCGAAAAGCGCTGCTTCCGATAAGATTATGCATTTCTTACGAAAACTCTAAAATCCACAGCCGGAAAGTACAATGTTTCGAGTCACGTTCGCCGTTCGGTTGCGTTTGGTTTTATTTTTTGCAACAAGCTGATGCAACGTTTCACTGAACGTTTCGTGTCCGAGGTTCGGCGTTGAACATTCCAATGGAAAGCTGATTGAGGGCGAGAGACAGAATAGCATAAAGTGCTTCTTTGAAAGCACCGTTTGAAAATGCATCTCAGAAGGCGAGAAATAGAGAAGCTCCCTGCGGGAAAACTCCGTTCTCCATCTCTTGAGAAAAAGCGAAACAGAGAGAGAGAGAGAGAGAGCGAGACCGAGCGAGAGGGTCAATAATGGAGTCCTTGCGCGAAAAGATGAATGAAAGAGAAAATGAAATCAAAAGCATATCCCACTAGCGAACGGCGGAAGGTTATCGCGCCGCTCTTGGAAGGGGTTGGCCGCGAGGGGAAATCCCCGCGCACGTAGTGACGTCAGCAGCCCGACGGTGGTTCACCGTTGGAGGTGTGTCAATTGCGCAGGGTCTTCCCCGCCGCGCTGTCCGTGGGCTAGTGTGCGTGTCCGTGTGATGTTCGGGCATTTTTTCCTGTTGTTCCGTAATACCTTCTATTGGTTTTAAAGCTGACAGTGAGTTCGCACAACACGGTGTTGCGGGCGCTATACGAAAGGTCGGAACTTGTCTTTTGGTCCCAGGAGCCGCAGAGCTTCGTCGAAGCGCCGCGCGAAACAAATAGTAACTCCGTTGTTTGTGGCCGGTGTGTTGGGGAAAAAAACGTCTGTTTGGCCGCGACACTTGAGCACACTAGGATATGTGGTGGTGTTAGTGTTATTGTCTCACCGCGTACTCTCTCTCTCACTCTCTCAATCTGCCGTGGTGTGTGTGGCCGGTTTGTGCTCGTTTCTATCTTTCACCGGTGGCGCGGATGGAACGCACACTGCCAGCGTGCCAAGGTGACCTTTTACTGGACAAATTTTCCATACAAATATATTCCCCGCTCAGCGCCTCGCAGTTGTTTTTGACACATCGGGTACGCAACGTGTTCCCTTTTTGGTGGCCGTGCCCGAACGGGTTAAGGAGGTGCGTTTTCGTGGATCCCGGGTGTGGAGTTTGACAGATCGTCGCGCCCTGAAAAGATCCACGTTGTTACGTTTGTTGTGGCTGCGTTGGACTGTGTCGTCTGTGCAATTTTGAGTGTGGTCCATTAACGTAGTGTGTTACGTCAACACACCACTTGGGCGTCGAAACACCGCACGCAGCATCCGGGTAGACGGGTAGTGTGGTGACTGTGCAACACTCTGTGTGACGTATGTCGATCAGCAAAACAAATAGCAAAACATTGACGATCTTGTACTGATCCCTTTAAGTGAGCCAATGGACCAACCCGTGTCCGGAGTATCCTTTTGGGCTGTGGGTGCGTGAGGCCGTTTCCAATGTTCCACACGTTCTTAGGGCTCTCCGACACGTCATGATCTAATTTGGCCCTCAGTTGTGCCCGTTTTGTATGTCCTCCAGAAGGAGTGTTGTATGCTTTCCGTTTCCTCACCATTGGTGAGAAACGGAAAACTATCTTTTACCTTTTGCATTGACCACACCAAGGGGGGGAAGGTTGCGAAACGGTGCGCCTCACATTATTATCCTATTTTCCTATGTTTTTTCCACCCCAGCGTGTGTGTTTGAAGGCGCGTTGATCGCTTGTGTGCATGTTCGTGTGTGCTGTGTATGTGTGCTGACGTGAGCGTTCAGTGAACGAAAAAAACGACCAAGGAAATCTTGCAAGCGTCGTACTTATTATCGCACCCGGAGACGCTCACAACGGAGGCGACCACCACCAAAACGACGACAACGACGACCACGACACCAAGTCGACGGCCCCCGTAGTAGATTGTGATTTTGGAACCGACGTGCCACGCACGAGCGAGCCGAGCGAAAGTGAATCATGGATCTGGTGAAACCATTCATGGGATTGCACGTGGACCGTGTTAGTAAGGAAGTAAGTACCCGCACCCTGACCGTCGGCCGGTGCAGCGCAGAAGGAAATGCGTTTATCATTTTCAGTTGGGTTTTACTCTTCCTCGTAGAGGCCGGTTAATCGGCGGATTTCGGCGGCAAGGACAACCCGAAACTGAGAGCTGTATTTTCTCAATGAATGAAATGAGCTGCGATAAGAAGTTTGGATCGTTCCCGTTTGTCCTGAAATATGTGCGTGTGGGTGTGTGTGAATGAACCTCATGAATGCGGCCCCGGTGACCACTACAGGAAAAAGAGTTTTCCTCGAGAAAGTGAAAAGTTCTTTCCCGCCCCGTCATCCCGTGTCATCCGTTGACTCGCCGTCAAGCCCTGCCCTTTGAAGCTGCGTAAAAAGAATCCAATTTTGTTGGACGTGGGCGAAGAATCTGAAAAGGACATTTCGCTGACAGTGAGTGTGCGCGCAGAGGACAACAGACACGTTCTTACAACGCGTGTCGCGCTCGTAGACGTTAGGTAACAGGGAATTCGTCCTTTTGCCGCTTGCCCGGCGGCTGGCGGCGCTATGACTACGACAACGACCCGACCAGTCATCGTGGCGTCACTGACCTTGAGGCGTTTCACTGAAGGACACCTTGACAAGCGCGTCGTGGTCCTTGTTCGGTTCGGTGTGCGTGTGCCACCCGCCGCCGTCTGCTCCGATGCCGGTCGTGGTTACATCAGAATAATTAGTACTTTTTTGGGGGGATCTTTTTAATCGTTTAGACGGAGTGATTGATTCCGTTTTCTTGTCGCGCTAAGAAGGATGGGCGCCTCCATCGGTTGGCCGATTTTCTTTTATTCGTATTGGAAATTATTAGAGGCTGTTGCATCATCCGGGGCGGCCAAAGCAGCCGACTGTGCACCTGCGCTATTGGCACTTTCTTGGGCATTCTCTTGAACGATCTTAAACTAATTAGTTATACGATCTTGCCTAGTCTGCATTCCAACCTTTGCGTGGAGCAAATAACAAACCTGGATCAGGAATGGGTTGTCCCGGGATGGATCCTGCCAAGCATCTTAGAAATGCCACGGCCTTGATTAGCCTGGCGCCCGGTTTTGTAGAACACCAGAAAACCACCAGAACTGGTTCCCCACCTCGAACTGGTTTGTGGCTTGAAAAAAGCGAAACAACCAGACCAAACAGATCGCACGGACAGGACACGTGCGATATTTTGCAAATCTGGACATTCTTCGTAGCAAATAAATCGACAACCAGCAACGTATTGGCTGCATTTTCACTTTCTCATAAGGTTAGGTGGAACAGTGACGCTCAAGCAATAGGTGCCAATTACCCGATGGCACCATTAGCTGGACCTCGCTCTTTTTCTTTCCAATTCTGTTTTCCTTACTTCACTGTAGAGCTTCCTTGCTCTTTGCACAATCATGTTGACCTTCCGCTGATCGGGTCGCCCCACAAAAGCAGGTCCAGAGTACCACCGATGGTGGTGTGCCGGCCAATCTTCTTACACCGTACTGTCCGTTCCGTTTCGTGCCGCACAAAACCAGTTCGGGGTGGTTTTTTCGCTTTCGCGCATCGGGTCCGTTGTGTCCGCGTAATAATGGTTAGTGGTTCCCGAAAGGAGCCTGTATTGGTGACCGGGGGTCGATTGGTGAATTAGTGGTCTGCTGCTGGTGGCATTTGGCCGACATTCCGATACCTCAGCCACGGGGCGAGAAAATTCCCTATTGTACGTCGGATTACATAAGACATCACTTTCTCTCGTGTGTCCTCCCATGGTTCTTGAACCCGTTGGCGCCCCTTCAATCGTGAAATAGTAATGGTAAAGGTAATTTTTGATACAATGCTAAAACAAATGCTTGTGACATTGACGGTCAAACATTCACAATCGCTGATTCGAGTGGGCCGCCAAGTCGTGAGGATGTCGTGAGCCACTCGCCACCAACGGCGGTGCACTGACCTGTAACCGACGACGACCACGAAAGGTCGTTACGTGCCGTCAGAGTGGATCAGCGAGTGAGTCGCGGAAGTACTCGCGGTTTCCGGTGCTCGAGTTGTCTTAGCCGGAACCTGTTTCAGCAACTCCCTTTTTGATGGCGAAGTGGCGTAGTAGAACGCGGTCAGGTACTGCCTAGCGGGCCCTCTCTCGAGCCCGGTGTCCTTGGCGTGTGTGCGAGGGAAGGTGTTGTGACAGTTTGATCACGCGATTCGATGGATAACGATCGCTGTATTAAATGCGAAAATGGGGTGTTAAGTGAGTTTTGAGTCGCGCAAAAATGAAGACAAAAGTCCTTACGACAGGTTTTAATAACTTCTAACAAAATTACTTTTTATCACGCAACTCTCAACAGTTATAATACAATTAAATTTTAGTACAGGATTAACAAATAGCTGCTTTGGGTACGACAATGTACGATCGATTGTCCATGACATTTGGGCGATAAGAACAGTACGACGACCGCCGATCAGTTTAATTCCGATTAGGTGGATCGTTTTCTACAAACAAAACATTCTTTCGCTGGCATAAACAAACCCAATCGAGTTCTCTTGTGTGTGTGTGCCTTAAGAACATGCTGGTGCTACCAATCTACGGTCCAAAGTCCAACTCGTCCATGTTTTGGGTTTATGCTTTGGTTCAGGGGAGTCTCTCCCAAACAAACGATAGACTGGCCGTCGTCGTTGGTGCCTCGCGGATTGGCGCTTACGTCGCAATTAAATTTCGCTGATGCCAATTTGAACGATGCATGATTAATCACGACAACTAGCCAATGCGTGTGTGGCCGGTCGAGACGCAACGAGGCCGCCCACATGGCGATGCCGTTTTGCGCCATGTGCGCAACTCCCGTCCAAGTGCAACGTGCAGCGATTCACGTTTCGTTCGATTTCAATGTCATGGAACGATCGTAGGCCGCATTGCTCTCTCTCTCTCCGTCTCTCGAGTCGCGTTGTGGTCTGTGCGCCGTGCGCACATTATCGTTGACATTCAACAGATTGGCCGAGGGTGTGGCTTCCGGCTTTTACTTTTCTACTAATTCTCTCGGATGGAATGGAATGGAATAAATTTAACTGGATACTTTCGCTTCTACTACTTCGATTAACAAAATGAGTCATCGATTGCTTCCGGTCACACTGGGAATTGATGACGTAACGGAAGGTTTTGTGATTCAATAGGAAGTTAGAAACCTAGGGCCGATATTACGAAGCGTTGCTGAATTCTGAACACATCCCGAACCGTCCAAATGTGGTATACACACAGCCGAAACGTTGACACATGTTTACCGCTTTCAGCGATTGACGTTCATCCTCTGACGCATTGGCAGGCAACGTGGTACATACCGCGCCATCAACTCGTCCGTTGCAAGCGTAAACTGTGATCGTCGATTGCTTTCCATCGATCCATTTCGCCGTAATTGAGAGCTGCTGAGCAAGGCCACACCGACACCGGCGGGGGGGGGAACAAGGTAGCTTTCAGCCCTACCTTCAGCGTGTTCTTGTTGATTTAGTTCTGTTTCGGTTCGGAATCACGCTATTTATAAACTTGGACTGTCGATCGAGCGAAGCGAAGATCAGCAGCAGCAGCAGCAGCAGATCGCGCATGCCTTTAGATGGTACAAAAAATTCTTCGAGTATCTCCAATCTTCTACGTCCCATCCGTTCATCGGGGGGCTCGTCCCATCGCCCACCACGGCAATAGAATTTATTATGCATCGGTCACCGGTCGGCGCACACAAACACACGTGGGCAGCCGTCGGCTGGATGCTGCGCACAGGCTGATGGAATGCTGTTCGGTCACTTCACACTCTGGCTGGCTGGTGTGTCTGGGTTCCCGCCAAAGTACCGCTAGGTGCTGTGCGCGTGGGTTTGAACTTACCGTCGCTCTGTTGGAATGTTTTAAGAAGTGGCCGGTTTCACGAACACCACGAGTCTGTGCCCCAAGAGATTTATAGACCGATCAGTCTGTGCCACACGGTGCCGGTGCTCCCGTGGAAGGGAAATGCAGCAATTCGGCATGATTTGTACCGTAATGAAAAAGTTGCACTAATGGCGTTTCTCGATTGCTGAAAAAAGATTTGCTTCCTGCCGACTTTTCCTCAGACTCCGCTCAACGACCATTGCCTTGATACATTGTGTGTCCTTGTGTCCGCGTGGTACCGTGTACCGTGACTGCTCGATTTGTGGCTGTTTTTAGCGACAGGTCGATCGGTCAATTCCC
This sequence comes from Anopheles cruzii, assembly GCF_943734635.1. Lineage (NCBI taxonomy): Eukaryota > Metazoa > Arthropoda > Insecta > Diptera > Culicidae > Anopheles > Anopheles cruzii. Next base: position 5,485,990 of record NC_069144.1, read on the forward strand.
CTTGCTCGCATACATCGACGACGCCGCCGTCGGGTTGATTTGAGGCGTTGATTTTTTCTTGTCCGTCTGTTTTTAACTACTATTTGTGTTTCTACTTCTATGTGTGCCGCCACTGAGGAGGTGACCGTTAGCGGGCCGGGTGATAAGTGAACTACAGTGAGCTTCCGGTTTCTTCGACAGTCCCATCCTTATCGGCTTATGCTTTTAGTTTGGTTTAATTTATGGCACTGTTAGCCACTGACTTGTCTGAGTGATTGTCTATTTATTTTAAAACGTAGCATCAAATAATGCACCTGGACTCTCATCCCGGTAATCCTTATCAATCACAACTAGCATAAAGTGGATCGTTCGCCGTTAAATTAGTTTCCTTTCTCCAATCCTTCATATTGTCACGCTTTAGATAAGTTACATTTGTGACTTACTGTACTCGGGTGCGCGGTACGCACAGTCGAGTCGGAACGGTCACCAAACTGGTGAACGGATTTCGATATCGAACACACAGCCATTACCATTTCCTTCGCACTAAGCCGCGCTGCAAGTGTGCGTTTCGAACCCAACGAACGAACTGCGAACGACGGGCCACTAGCAAATGGTGACACTCGCAGTATCCAGCGTACAGTGCGTTCGTGCGGAAGCTTTTCACTGCGAGGCACTTGCTAATCACCGTGCCGTTGCCGAACCGGTTAAAGGTGACGGTCAATCGTAACGACAAACGGCGACGGCTTACTTAGACGAACCGAAAGCGTAGTGCAGATTTTAGAACCCGTGGCTCGGTTCGGCGCGTATCACTCACAATAGTGGCGGTATCGCAAAAAGTGGTTTCTGTGACCACAGATAGGCTTCTTAGCTGGTTAAACAACGGACTGAACGACAAATTAACGGCAAAAAGACTGTGAAAATGAAGTGCGAAATGTTTTTATTGTGTTTTTTCACGACGTCGTTAGTTTCATAATAACTTTAATGTTTTGTTGTCGTTTTCAAGCTTGGCGAGAGGCTAAATAAAAGAAAGCTTGTGCTCGATATCCATAAATAACAAGCGGTGCGAAACAGTTTGCTAGGTTTGCGGTGTTTTCAAAATCTGCATGAATATCGCTCCCGAAGCATCATCGTCGTTTCTTTTGAAGGTGTTTTAGATTTAACGGCGGATCTGCGGACCATTTTTCATGCGTCCTTTGCAGGTTAAGCTTTGTGTTGAAGCGCCGCCGCCGGACAGAAATAAGAAACATATGTTTAAGCATTCGTCTCAAGATCATGTGATGAGGCTATTTTTGGTTGGCGAGTGGCGAACAAAGCAGGCGATGTGCGTTGTGTGATGAATGTCGCGTGTGGAGACGAAGTTCGCTCTTCGAACGGTATCATTTTAAACTAGCATCCGTTTTTTCTGTATTGATTGTACCGTTCAAGGCATCAGCAAGGAACGAAAAATTCCGGGTTCAATCAACTCGACCAACAGGTCCTCGCAACGTTACCTAATTATGGTGCAAAGTTCCATCTTGGCCGAAGCTAATGTTTGACAGCCCTGTAATCAGTGATGGCGGCGATCGGGAGAAATGACGCGAATCGTGGTGGATGCTGACGTTTGCCGGAAATCTCATTCCGCGTCATAACCCGAACCACAGTTACCGAACGAAAATAATCATTCCACACAAACCGACGTACGTATCGAAGTGTGGTGTTGCGAAAAAAACGGTTTTTTGATTGCGTCGCGATCCTCGAAGGCACATCGCCCCGACACGATCGCGCAGTAGCTCATCTGCGCAATTACGCGCGTTGTGTGTTTTCCTCGTTCGGTTTCTGTGGGCGTCCGACGGTCACGAGTTTGGCTGATCTCGTCAAACAGCAGCAAAGCGGTTGGCCTGGGCAGTCGCAGCCGATCGCCACTTGTCACGCGTTGCGTACTTAGCCATCACCTTGACACACGCCTAACTGTCAACTCGAACTGGATTCTCGGTTTGAAAGCGTGGCAGATGGGCGCGTGTGATCCTCGGGAGGCTACGATCAGCTAGCGTGTGTTTGTTTTCCACTTCGGATCGACTTCTGTGTGTGTGCGAGTTTCTACCGTTTGTGCGAAATTATAAAAACAAGTAAAACACTCAGTACAATACTCGACTGATCATTCCGTCGCCCAGTACACAGTTCTGCCGGTTCTTCACGAACGACGCTTTCGTTTTTCTGTTTACAGTGAAGTGATACAGGTTAACGCCAAAAATAGTGCCCCTTCGGTAACGGTCACGGCACCTTGATTGGCTAACGACAACTCCCTTGCATTTAGAAAACCGTTACTCCACGTGTCCGTGTCGAAACGTGGTGGATCACTGAAGAAGATGGGCGTCATCAAAGATAACTTTAGTAAGGTAATAAAGTGGGGAAAAATTAAGCCGACAGTTTACAGGTTTTCTGAGTATTAAAAATAAAACTTACTCACTCACTTTTCGAGGTGCAAGGCGAAATCGCTTCCCTTACCAAGTCCACCGCGCGGCAGGACGGTTGCGGTGACCTTTGCTAACCTTGGCGGGGAAAACACGGCGACCGGTAGTGTGCGGTTTGTGTGTGAAAATAAAAATTCCTAAACCACGCACAGCGCCTTGGGATGAGGCAGCAGAAAAAGGAATTTTTGTCCGTAGGTTTGCATTTTCCTGCACGTTTCCCGGATGTGGGGTTGCTTACACCTTCTGATTCTTCCTTTATGTACACACCGAGAGACGACACTCGGCTTCCTTTTTTTCGAAAAAGCATGATGTTGGCTTTCGGTTGGTTGCATGGGTCACAAGTGAAATATTCTTGCGTCATTCTCGCTTCTGCCGGACGTGCGCATGGAGGCGCATGGTGTGCGACGAGGACGAAGGAAAAGAAAATCATACTCCACCGCCCCAGCGCCACACCCGTCTGGCCGTGTTTCGATCCGGGACATTGGTTTTTGTTATTCTGTTGCACGTTTGTTGTTTATTTCGGTACGCGAGACACTTTCTACAACGCCACGGCCACGAGACGCGCAAACCGTAGAACTGCGTAGATGTTCGTATTTGTTTTCACCGGCGATGTACCGGGTAGTGGCGTGCTGGTGGTGGTGGATACGTCACAGGATCGACGCCGATTAGCGCGGCGAGGGTGATGAGGGAACGGTCAACAATATCAGCCAGTCGATGTGGTAAGGTTTCTCCACTGTGGATTAAATGATGCTGTGCCACGGCTCGATATGGCTTCGTTACAGACAATTCCCTCTTCCAGAGTTAATTTGGACAGTGTTGTTTCATTTTTTGCCAAAAAAATATGTAACAACTGGAAATGGACGGAGTTGAGGAATGTTTTCCCATTGGCAGAAGATGGATACTCTGGATACTCTGTGTGATGAACTGCCATCTGGGGTTGAAGGACAGCAAAGTACAATACTCCGCTGTTTGCGGTACGCGACCGCTATCATCCTTTTACTAAGATAAAACCTCACAATTGTAATGAATTTATTGCCTAACGCATTGCACAAAGTACGCGCAGTTATTGAAACCATTTGAAATTGACATAATTTACAGCAACTCACGGTTCCGGTTCCAGCTTATCAGGTTGTAAGCTCATGTCGTAACGTAGAGATTGATGGTTACACTTTTACTGCTGCAGGTCGCACAGTCGCAACAGTTTCAAGTTTTCCCTCTCTTTTCTGTGCACCTCGGATGGCCACCCCGGCCGCGTAATTAATCTAATCAGACGGAACTGATCGGATGCCTTAACCGATTGCAAGATTCCGTGCGAAGAAACGTGCAACGCTCGAGGTGATAAGAAATTGGCCAAACATTGGCGCCCCCGTCGAGGTTGTGGACAATTAGTTAGATGCACCCATTTTGCACCGCTTCGGGAGGTAAAATATAGCTTCAACTGTGAAACCCAATGAGAGTGCACCTCATCGCGCGGAGAAATCACGTGTCACGCGCCGGTACATTGCAATAATAAAGCTGCATTTCACGGGCCCGTATCGATGACGGTAACATTTAGCAACAATAAATCGACGGCCACACACACGGGCGGCCACGTGAATGGTGCGCCTATGGCCGTCCTAGACCAAACCCACGTATTAAACAGGCGACGTTACTGTAAACACTACTGTTGTCGATCGTTACACTTCTCGGGTCTACCTTCAACGGGTACGCCGGTTTTCCATATGGTCGCGATTGCGCCTGCTAGCGATGGAGTTTTTTTTACGCCGTAACCTTGTCCCCCTGAAGCGAACGGTATTATCGCCCGATGTAGGCAGGAGTCCTGGTTTGATAGAGCCCCGGTTGGCTGGGATGGCTCCCATGTGCCAGAGGATTATCAATGCACGTATCGAAGGCTAATCCGGTAATATTCCGAAACTTGTGAAGAGTCAGGAACAAAATCAATCAATGAATCTTTCGGCTGTAGTCATTATTTCACTATTTGTGTGCCTCCTGCTCACGGGGTGATAACGGCACATGATGTTGGCTTGGATCGTAAATATTGACGCTCCCATATGAGATAGCCGCCGGCCTGATACTGTTTCATTAATGAGTGGCCGCACGGAGTTAAGCGAAAATGACAGGCGGCGCGGCGCGTCCTTAGATTATTGCGAGCCTCTCGAGACTCGAGCTATCGGGATTACCGCCGATTGTCACACCTCCAAGCGGCGGGTATGCCCCGTCAAAACCCCGTGTCATCGTGCCCGTCATCGCACTGATCTTTTACAGATGTTTGTCGGAAACCGTTGCGGACGTTGATAGTTTACCCGCCGCCACTATCTGTCCCGCGTCACAAGCCACTCACAAGGCGGCTGCGGGTTCGGTGGGCTCTACCGCTGGCCATCGCTATCAGTATTGCTGTACACGGGGTGCAGGTTTCACAGCCAGAGCTGAAGCAGGTTTCGTCTGAAAAGTTCCCCTCCGTTCGGCCGGAAAATGTCTTCCAGCAGTGACAAGGTTCGAAGAACGATCGCAAACTTTTGTGGGGCATTCCTGCGAAAATATTCATCCAGCTCGCTAGCTACACCGGACGTTCCCGCTGCCAATCCCGTACATACAGTTCAATGTGATGGTGTTGTGTGGTCGAATTGTTTGTGCGAAAGTTTTGGTCCATTTTTCTTTTCATTTGCTTCTTGTGATTTTATTCGATGGGAACACTGATGTCACTGTGGGCGCCACTTCTAATACACTGTTTCTTTTCGGCCATTTTGCAGATTCGTGAGCAATGCAAGGAACTGATCCTCACAGACAAACAGGTGGAGGAGATTATGCGGCGGGTCGTGAAGGAAATCAATCGGGGACTGAGCAAAGAAACGCACGCCGAGGCCGATGTGAAATGCTTCATCACCTACGTACAGGACCTGCCAAATGGAAAAGGTGCGCGATCCATTGCGATCTCAACAATGGCCAACATCCCAATGGTTCGTTTACTAATCGTTTACTTTCTGCTGTCCTTTTAGAGAAAGGTAAATTTCTGGCCCTCGACCTCGGTGGCACCAACTTCCGGGTGCTGCTGATCCATCTTAAGGACGAGAACGACTTCGAGATGCTGTCGAAGATCTACGCCATTCCACAGAGCATCATGCTTGGCAGTGGGACGCAGCTCTTCGATCACATTGCCGAATGTTTAGCCAACTTTATGAAGGTGAGCATCGTCGAACAATAACCGCACCCGCCAGGATGCGATTGGAGTACGTGATAAGTGGACCGCGTTTGGACGCTTATCAAATCGTTCCCCATTATCGTTCGCTGTTCGCTCAGATTAGACGACAGTCGTGTGTCATGCTTTTATCGAAACGCCGGGCGCGAAAAATGACAAACGATTGCGCTTCTGGTTATCGCGATCCATCAAAAAACGCGACCCGGAACCACATTGTAATGACCTTTGTTGCCTGTCCTTGCCGCAGGAACACTCCGTCTACGAGGAACGTCTGCCACTAGGATTCACATTCTCATTCCCGCTAACACAGCTCGGCCTTACCAAAGGTATTCTGGCCCGGTGGACCAAAGGTTTCAACTGCTCCGGTGTGGTCGGTGAAGATGTCGTGCAGCTGCTGAAAGACGCGATCGCCAGACGAGGGGTAAGTACGCGCCTGGGAAGTCTAAAATGAACCCTTTCACAGGATTCTGAGTCGGTTTTATTGTCACTACTATTGTAGCATTCCACTTTTATTGTCAGACGTCGATTTACTTTTCGGCACAGAAGAAAATACAAAAATGCGTTTTTTCCACTCTCTCCCTATCGATCCGCTTTTTCGACTAACTTATATGATCAACTGAACCTAACTTTGTTTAAATACACACTCAATTCTAATTGGAACGATTAACGATCGCCTGCGATCTTCGCGCAACGTGCGGGTGACAAATTCTCCCTCACCATATCGCGCAGGACGTAAACATTGCGGTGATGGCCATTCTGAACGACTCCACGGGAACGCTAATGTCGTGCGCGCACAGTAATCACGATTGTAAAGTCGGCGTGATAATTGGTAAGAACTGGCCGGAGGGCTAAATTTTGTTTCCAAATTTCTCTCAACCGTCCCGTGCCCGTCCTTTCGAACTGTGAAGAGCTTTCGACCTTCTCTGTTATTCTCTTTACGATCTCTTTTGTACATTTTTATGGTCTCTTACGAGTTTCCTCGTTTCCTAATTGTTTTGTATAGCAAACCCAAGAACAGTGACACTAAGTAATTACGTTCTTTTCTATCTTACACAACCTTTCCTGTGTCTTTTTATTTTCTTTCGTATTATCCTTTCTATACTTTCTGACTACACCGTATACCGTTCGTCAACCGTTGTTTTACGCTCTGGATTGTTACACCGCAGCTAGTACGGGAAATCCGTTTGATAGTCTATTATTTTAAGTATATTTCGCCTTTTGTTGCACTCTTATCCACCTTCATCCAGAATGCACACAAACTGCTGTATCGTAAGGCATCCCGCATCATCCGCTTCGAATGCGAGTCAAGCAGAATGAAGCATGTTTCTACAAAATCCTTATGTTTTCTTTCATGCGAATGAAACATATTTATAAAAGCAAAAACGGTAACACGTGCCAAAAACAAAACCGGGAAGACTTTCTCTGCAGAATCGCGGTTATCGTGCACTTTTCGCAATAAAAGCAAAACAAACTTTAAAGTCAACAGTTCCCTTGCTTCAACGGTGCACTATCAACAATTTTATTGCCGTCACTATAAATGCATTAAAACCTGAAAGCCGCGTCGAATCGGACCATTTCCTGGTCCCAGCTGGATGATAACAGCCTTGGTGCGAGCGAGCTCACTCGGGATCAGCCATTTTATTGCCCCCCTCATAATCAGGGACCCTCTCCGAGCCATCTGAAGTGGCTGGCGACAGTTTGCAATGGCAAAATAATAAACCAAGATGCTTCGCTTAGAAGATGGTAAGCGTCCGTGACCCACTTCGGTGTTGAAAAGGAATCATTTTGACACCATTAAATTAAACCCTACCGTTCTTCGGGTCATTGCCACTCCTTTTTTTCGCTAACCCCACCACCAAGCCACTTGATCGCAGAATCGAAAGCAACTCCGACGTTCAAGGCAACAGAGGCCTTGGAGCAGACAACCATTCACAAATAGCCCGCGGCAGCACGGACGCGAGATTAGTCAGCTCTGGTGGTCAGCGGGTCTCGGCACCAGCAAAAAGTGCACTATAGTCAAAATTAATTGGGAACCAGCGCGAGGAACAGCAATCACAATCCTGTGGTCATCGAGTTCAAAGTCATCGTCGTTAAACACCCGAATGGGAGCGCCGATCTGACAAATGAAATCAAATCTAGTACTAACCTCGAGTTCAAAGGCGGTGGATGAACCGGTGGCCGTGGGAGGCTCTCGAAGGTTCTCGCTGTGGTCAAGGTGATCGCATATTTTTCGTGTTTGATGAATAATTGTGATAGATAAGGAAGCACAAGGAATCTATTATGAGCACAACTACTAACGCCACGTGTCAACGAAGAACACTTTTTCTCCAACATCGAGAGCATGATCAATTAACAGGATTATTTCTTTCTCTTTCTTTATTCTTTCTCTCCTCCTCATTGAACACACATTCTACGACATCGAAACCATTTGTGCACGATCGACACGATCGGATGGTTTGCAAAATATGATCACCTCATTCCGCGGTCGGCGGTTGCTTTTGATATCCTCTGCCTCTTCCATCGAAATGAATCGCTTGCCTGATGGTCCCGTCCGGCCACATTTGCACCATATCTACGTCTGCCTCTCTTTCATTCTGTCCTGCGCACTCGCCCTGTGTACAATCACGCAAACAATCTTCTTCTTGTCGATGCCGTCGTTAAACATACAGGACGTTCAAATTGATATCTGTGCCATCCTAAACGATACCACTGGCACGCTGATGTCCTGTGCCTGGAAGAACCACAACTGCAGAATAGGACTGATTGTCGGTATGTAACCGTGCCAGCTGAGCGCGTGTGTGTGTGTGCGGTGCTGTATGTTTGCTTAAATTGGGTGCTCGTGGTGTCCGGGGTCTGTCTGAGCGGTGCCTTACCGCCAACGGGCGGCCATAGGTTGTAATTTCTAACCGAAAGTGTGCCTAAAACCTAACCTATCGTTACATTCCCATTCGAAACGTTACACAATGATTGGCGTCCTGTCCGGTAAGATTGGTACTTCGATTGGCTCTGGTGCACTCTCTAGGCTGGTGATGGTATTCAAAAACAAAAGGATTCACTCTACTGTACATTATAGTTTTCTGGAAATTCGTAGCACTATCATTTACCACTTTCATTTTTGATCATTTTTTGTTATTAACTTACTAATCCTTTCGCCTATATTGTCTCTCTGCCTCTTTTTCCTACTACTACTCCCGTACTACTTCCTTGCATGAGATCCTTGCGGCATGGGTTCTCGATTTACGAGAATGACCACCACAAGAACTGTACGCAAAAGAAACTGACAAACTGATCCTTTTCCAATCGATCGCGGGCACCATCAGGTACGGGCAGTAACGCCTGCTACGTCGAGCGAGTGGAAAACTGTGACCAGTTCGATGGGCCAAAGACCGGAGAGAACATCAAGAAGCACGTCCTCATCAACACCGAGTGGGGCGCTTTCGGTGACGATGGGGCGCTGGATTTCGTGCGCACCGAGTACGATCGCGAAATCGATCAGCACAGCATCAACCCGGGCCGGCAACTGTAAGTGAACGATCCGCGTGCGATCCGCGGTGCTATTGCCGTGATTGAACCGTCTCCTTTTTCCCCCGACAGGCAGGAGAAGATGATCTCGGGCATGTACATGGGCGAGCTGGCCCGTTTGGCGATCGTAAAGTTCACGAAGGCGGGCTTCCTGTTCGGCGGTGTCGGCTCGGACATCCTCTTCAAGCGCGGCCAGTTCTTCACGAAGTACGTATCGGAAATCGAGTCCGACAAACCGGGCACGTACACGTACTGCCGCGACGTGCTGGATGAGCTCGGTCTGGAGCACGCGTCCGACGAGGATTGCGCCAACGTACGCTACATCTGCGAGTGTGTCTCGAGCCGGGCGGCCCACCTCGTCTCGGCCGGTATCGCGGCGCTGATTAACAAAATGGACGAACCGAGCGTAACGGTACGCGCGTTTGAGTGAGAGCGGCAAGGGTGTAAGGACACTGCTTAACTAACCCCTTTCATTGTAGGTCGGCGTGGACGGTTCGGTGTACCGTTTCCATCCCAAGTTCCACGATCTAATGGTGCAGAAGATACGACAGTTCGTGAAACCGCACATCTCCTTCGACCTGATGCTGTCGGAGGATGGGTCCGGCCGTGGAGCGGCCCTGGTGGCTGCCGTCGCCTGCCGTGAAGCACAGTAGACTCCGCCGGGAACTTGCAACGATTCGACGATTCTGTGGTTCTCCCCCCGGGGGCGCGAACCCTCGGACAGATCACCACCGTGCGCCGCGTACGATTTAGCTATACTATCACACCACAGAGAGGGAAACCTAGCGCCACTACTACCACTACTACTACTACTGCTGTTACTACTACCGTTGGTCCGTTGAACCGGATGGCGCTGCTGTGCGGCGATGCTGCTGCTAGTTCCCGGCTAGTAGACAGATGGTGGGTGACCGATGCTGCACGACCCACCTCGTGTTTCGAACCCGATAAACAACACACGTACCAGTAAGACGGGTCACCCTTCTTCGTAAAGAGCAGGAAGCGCGTATCGTTGGAAGCATACACACACACACACACAAACACACAGACACTCACCTAGCGTAACTAGTTACTTAGCGTATACATAGAGAAAATATGTTCACGATACCTGTTTGGTGAGAAGGAAAGCCGAAGCAAGCCGAAGCCCCAGAACAGGAAGCGGAACCCCAAGGCGGAACGCAGCTATTTCATTCACAAAACCCACCCAGTAACGAAGGGGCACTGGAGCACCCCTGGTTCTCGCTTTGCTCACTGTGAGGGAACCATTTTAAGCTTCACGGACAGGACCCGCCACGGGGTTTCTCTCAGTAGCGCCAAGCGAGCGCTAAAATAAAACCGAATGCTGCCAGCAGAAGGGAAGCGCGTGAAGCGCGCCGTTCCGGCAAAGGGTATGTACAGAAGAAGGCACACGGCAATAAGGGTGGAGGGGGTGGCGCAGCGAGCGTTACTAGGATTGCAACACAAGAAAAGATCGTATCCTCAAAGATCGTGCTCGCGAGGACGAGATGCAACCGATTAATAAGTCCTCATTGTCAAATCCTAGAATTGACCGTAGATTCGTTAGCTTTCCGTGCGACAACGAGCCAACGGTGATGCCGGTGGTGGTGAGAGGCGGTTAAACAGAACTGGTGGTGATCATCATTTTAGAAGGGCCGGACTAACTTTGGCGATGCGCTATTCCTTCACGAACGCAACGCATCATCCTTGGTTTTGTGGTTAGTGTTTTAGGTTGTACATTGTGTTTAAATTAGTTACAATTATAGATGTTGCCGGTTTTTTTAATTTTTTGGGCAGAATGAATGGTGCGAATGTGAATGATGGTCATGAGCGAGTGAACGTGTGAGAGAGCTAAAAGTGGAAAAGTAAAAACCTATACAGACACAGTGTAACAGTGTTTACAGTGAAAGTGTAAAAGATGAAGAAACTAGGAACTAGGAGAAAAACATTAAAAACAGAAATAAAAAGAAAAAATAAACACAAAAAAAGTAAACGGGCAACGAATGCTGGCGATGTGCTGCTCTGTTGGTATGCCGTGTAAGGAAAGGTAAATGAGAGAAGAATTCATAAAAATAAATCAACTATAAGTATAGCAAAAATCAAATACACCGAACGAGATTAGCCAATGCGTTTGTACGTAGAGCCGTGCTGTGTGCTGCCTTTTCTTAGTTAAGCGCTGTGCTATGATTTTCGCCATTTACGTACAACCTGTCGGAGGGACATTAGCCATTTCGCACCCATCGTGACACAACCTCCTGTACATATCCCTGAGAATCAACTTACCACCGGGTCGGTACGAGTATAACTCGCCCCTCCTCGAGAGTTCCTGCAGAATCGCATGGGTAGAGCGGGCCTTCTTCACCACTACGTAGAGGTTTAATGAATGTTCCAAATAACCGACAAAAAGTTACTTATTTTTGGAAAGAATAATTCCCAAAGGCTTGTCGTTCACCTTTTCGTGATGCTTAGTATCCATTTATTTATTCCACATTCATTCACAACGAGCGTTTGGGAACGAGGGAATGATGGTGGTTCTGTATCGTGAAGAAAGGCATCGAACGAGTTTTTGAAACTCCCAACAAAGAGGTCAGGCTCGTCAAAGAGAATTTAACCCAAAATTTTACAACCGGCAAAGGGCACTGTCGGAAAGCTAACGAAGGTAGCGAGGATCGAGCTCGGCGATTGTTACAAAACATATTCGTTACAGGCATACCAATATTCTAGGGCGTTACTCTAAGGGCGCATAAATCGACACAGTCATGCCATCACTGAATCAAATTGGTAGAGGATAAATAAATATATATGATATATTTAATTGAAACCAATTACTGGAAACGTTTAAAGAAAGATTTTAAAGAAAAGCACATTCGCGAAAGAAACCACGTGCTGGTAACAACCACACGGCACCCGAAGGAGCTCTTGCACACAAAACCGTGGATGGGAAGAAAAACAAACCTTCAACTTGCACGCAACTGTCAGTGGGCCATTGATTTGGGCACCGCAGCATCATCACGAGCGTGCGTGTGCGTGCGTGTGTGTGAGACTGGGAGGCTATGCTTTGGCGCTATGTTGGGCAGCGCTCAGCTGATTTTTACTTCGACCTCGCAGTGCTCCGTATGTGACGGTGCTGGCCCGGTTGGCTGGGTTTTGCAGGAGTGAAGAAAACCCGTGTACTACGGCAAGAGTGGAGCTAAAACTCTACTGCCAGAGTGTGCAATCCGTGTCACGAGTGGTCTGTGCTTCCCCACGGTTCCCCATCAATCGATTGTGCATTTTCGCGGTGTGCGAAAGTTCTTCGCGGATCGATTCCGTGTGCCATTTGACAGATGGCAGCATCCTGATTCGAGGAGATTTTCGTTTGTTTTTTAGTTGTTTTCGAGAAAACAAAGCAGCAAGCGGGGCTTGTGATAAGTGTTACCGCTGCTCGAAACCCTCACTCTTCCGTCCCCACAACCAGTGACCTGAGCAGCGCCAGAGCACAACAGCTTAATCTTATCTCCTCCGGCAGTGGTCCGGTATTATCGCGCGAGTGCGCCCCTTGAGATACCCGTTTATCATTTGACTCCTTCGTAGCCTTTTTGTGCTCGTGTCATGCTCGCGGAATCTTATTGGTAGAGTTGCACCTTAGACCACGGTCACTTGGATGCCAAGTTGCAGTGCTTCCCAACAGAACCCAGCGCATCTGGAGCGTGAAGGATACAACACGACGGAAATTATCAACAATAGAGACATACGACGATTGGCCAGGTTTCGAGAAGGCCTGACATATTTATGCTCCCCTTGGAACGGAACGAAAGCAGAAGCAACAAAATAATCACCCCAGCGAGCGTGTGTGTGTGAGTGAGTCTATCGATCGCAAGACTTCGAGGACAACGCTAAGGAGCCGCCGGTGCTAAGAGTTCCCGCCCCATTCCCTCCGGTCAACGGTATCCTTTACGGGGTACCAAGCGTACCGACGTTGAAAATTGGAGACCGAACCCTCGGCACTCGGCCGACTCTGCGCCGTGTGCATCCTGGAGCGGTGGGACCGTGGGAAGCTGGCCGTGATCGTGGCAGCGGGTAAGAGGGGAACCATCGTGCCAGATGAATCCGCGGATCGTAATCATTGGTGCTGGGGCGGCCGGTGTGGCGGCCGCTACACGGCTCATCGAACGGGGCTACAAGAACTTGAAGATACTCGAGGCGGAAAATCGCATCGGTGGCCGCATCCACACCGTCCCGTTCGGTGCTAACGTCGTTGACCTGGGCGCACAATGGTAAGAGTGCCGTGGGTGGTGGGTGGGGATGCCATTATCGAGCGACGAAAAGGATTCTTTTATCCTCACGCTGTGAAGGGCTTTGTCCCCAAGGCGCCCATCCTTTTTGTCGTTCTTTGATTCCTCCCAACTTCCACGGGATGGCTGGCGCTAGGTTTTGCAAGGATGCGAAGGTCGCTAAATAATCGATTAATGTGAATGTAATTTATTTACTATCTTCGTGGGGGTCCGGGGCGACACAGGTGCCACGGTGAGAAAGGGAACGTGTGCTACGAGCTCGGCTCCAAGTACAACGTGTTCGACTCGAACAGTGCGCGGTACGAGCGGTTCGTGTTGACGCGCTCGAACGGTGAACAAATACCGACGGAACAGAGTGAGAAGCTGCTCGGTTTGATCTGGTCCATCCTCGAGACGCACAAACATGAGCTAACCGGGTACCGGGGTTCGCTGGGGTCCTTTCTGATGGCCAAGTTTCGGGCGCTGCTGGAGACGCCCGAGTATAAAGACGTGAACGGGGAGACCGCGTACCAGGTGCTGGAGTTCTTCCACAAGTTTGAAAACTCGATCGAAGCATCGGACAGTTGGTTCGATACGTCGGGACCGGGCTATCTGCATTACTGGGAGTGCGACGGTGACCTGCTGCTCAACTGGCGCGATAAGGGGTATCGGACGGTGCTCGAGATACTGATGGTAAGTGGCCACAGATCGTCATACATAATTAGTGTCCTTCATCCTGTATTCCCGGGGAATTGATTTTTTTGTTTTTTTCGGTTGGAAGAAACTATCAATCGAAGTCGCCATATCCTCTTTCACTTTACTCAGATTCGGATTCACTGTCAAGACTTCTACTATAAGCGATCTAGTCTCCATAGACACGGTGACTTCGAATTGCAACGGTTGCTCGACTGTACTAAAAGTTTGGCATCATCTGACAGTGTTCATCAGTATTTCATGATATCTACTCCAATTTGTTTAAAAATACTTTCCCAATTGTGTTCCTCCCTAATCGGCTCACTTCGATTGCGAATCGTTCAAGAAACGGCACCCACTGCCAATCGCGGTCGAAGCGATCAACCTCGAGGACTACACGCACTTTAACAAAACGGTCACAAACATCAACTGGACGGCCGGCCCGGACAGTCTGGTCAGCATCCGGTGCACCGATAACACCGTGTACGATGCGGATCACGTGATATGCACGATCTCGCTCGGTGTGCTGAAGGATCGCTACCAAACGTTGTTCACGCCCGATCTGCCGCCCATCAAGCGGAACGCCATCCAGGGCCTGACGATCGGCACGGTCAACAAGATGTTTCTCGAGTTTGACAAACCTTTCTGGGTCAAGGGATGGCAGGGCCTGAGCCTGATCTGGAACAAGGCGGACCTGGAGGAGGTGCGTAAGCACCGGGACAGTTGGATGGAGGATGTGTTCGGGTTCTACATCGTCGACTATCAACCGAACGTGCTTTGCGGGTGGATATCGGGCAAGAACGCACGCCGGATGGAGCGCTCGAGTGACGAGGACGTGCGCAAAGCGTGCGTGTATCTGTTGCGGAAGTTCATGAAAGGGTGCACCATTCCGGAACCGGTGCGCTTCCAGCGCACCACCTGGTACTCGAACCCGAACTTTCGCGGATCGTACACCTTCCGGTCGCTGACGACCGATCTGCTCAATACGTCCGCCTCGCACCTCGCGATCCCACTCACCAACACGTGCGGCATGCCCGTGGTGCAGTTTGCCGGGGAAGCGACGCACGATCACTACTACTCGACGGTGCACGGGGCCGTCGAAACGGGATGGCGCGAGGCGAACCGATTGATCGATCTGTACGACAGGTACGTGATCGTGTTTATTGTCTATTTATCACGTATTAAACTAATCATCCGCTTGAAGCTTCTGCATGTTTTATCTCCATACTTTCGCAGCATATCTCTTTTATTTGTAAGCTTTACGAAAGTTTAAATAATTTTGCTGGCTTTTTTGTTTTATCGAGTTTTCTTTCTCCTTTCTTTTCTTCCTTACTCCTCCATAGGAAAGCTCATCTTTAAAGAACAATGATGTAGTGAACCTAAAGCCATTACTAACCGCAATTTAGTTCCGTTGATTAGGTGTTTAAAGTGCCATTCCGAATAGTTTTACTTTTATCTTTAATAAATGGGTAAAAACAACTGCCACATCATTTAAATGGGAATAAAAGTTTATCTTTCAACACACTACACGACTTTAGTCCTTGATTTGTATCCTTTTTTCCGATAAATCCTCTTCCACTGGAGGAACTACAAAACCTGGGTGGCTGCTGTGTTACGCTGTTCTCCTTCTGTATTCCGCAGATTAATACCACCCTTCAACCATGGCCCGAAAGCGTACGTCGATGTGCTCATCCTCGGGGCGGGTATCGCCGGGCTGGGAGCGGCCAAACAGCTGCGTAATTCGGGCAAAAGTTTCGCCATCCTCGAGGCGCAGTCTTTCTCCGGTGGACGGATCAGTACGAAAACGCTTCGGAAGCATCACGGCCACGGCGGCGGCGGCAGCGGTGGAGCCAAAGGCTGCCAGCTGATCGAGGCCGGAGCGCAATGGTTGCACGGTCGGCAGAACGAGTTGCACGAGGTAGCGAAACGGAACGGGCTGTTGCGTGAGGAAACGTCCGAGGAAGGTTTGGGTGAGTTCCTACGCGACGATGGCTTCCGGATAGACGATCACCTGGCCAAGCGGGTCGACTTTATCGTCGGCCAGATACTGGAGCAGTGCGAAGAGTTTGCACAGCGACCACCGCCAGCGGCGACGAAAGCAAAGGAAGCGGGAAAGGAACCGGCCGCAGCTCCTCCTTCATCGTATCCCGCTTCACTGGAGGTGTATCTGAAGGAACAGTTCCGGAAGCGCATCGAGAAGGACTTTACCGCCGAGCAGAAGGTGTTGGCCCAGCAGCTGCTCGATTGGCACTGTCGGTTTCAGATCATCGACAACTCGTGTCTCCATGTGTCGGACATTTCGGCCAAACTGTGGGGCAGCTATTCGTTCAACGGAGAGAGCTGCCAGGCGCACATTAACATGCGTCACGGCTTCCAGGCGCTCGTCAACTGTCTGGTCGAGGAAATCGGCCTGGAGAAGATCGTGTACAATAAGGCGATCTGCGAGATCCGCTGGCTGGACGGGAAGGGCAAGGTGATAGTGAAGTGCACAGACGGAACGGTCTACTGTTGCCAGCATCTGGTTGTCACGTTCTCGTTGGGCGTGCTAAAGGACACGATGGATCAGCTGTTTCAACCGAACCTACCCGAGAGTTACACACGTTCGATTCGTAGCATCGGGTACGGTACGATTGATAAGATCTTTCTCCAGTTCGACGACCCGTGGTGGGGCAAAGCGGAAGGCATTCAGTTGGTGTGGCGCGACGAGCTGCGGAAAGATTCGCACTGGACACGCTTCATATCGGGGTTCGATGTGCTGAGCCCGGGGCCACCGAACACGCTGCTCGGGTGGATCGGAAGCTATGGGGCGCTCGAGATGGAAGCCCTGAACGACGAGCAGATTGTGAGCGATTGTGTTTTCATCCTGGAAAAGTTTACCAAGAAAAAAGTACCTAAACCTGTCAATTATTACTGGTAAGTTCACATGGCCGTCTGCGAGAAGCTATCAACTCAACCGTTTTGGTTTCTCCCCATTCCCCCCTTTGTTTTGTAGCACACGATGGAATTCGAACCGATACATCCGGGGATCGTACAGCTACACCTCCGTCAACTGTGACCACGAAAAGAACTTTATGGCCAATCTGACCGAAACTCTCACATGCAATCAGTATGACAAATCAGGCGAGGAATCCCGCAAAAAGCAACCCTCGCCGGTGCCGGTTGCGATGGCAACGGCAAATAGTGCTTCGCGAGCAGACACGGCGACGACGAGCGGCAGCGTTACCAGTGGCAACAGTACCGGTAGCAGCAACAGCAGCAAAACCACGGCCACCATTAAAGCAAGTTCCGCCTCTGTCAGTACGACGACGACGGCAACCGGTAGCAGCAACAGTGCTACGGTGACGAAAGCGGCTACTACAAATGGCGGTAGTACTACCACCGTCAGTACTACGCTAGCTGGGGCCGGTAGCAGCAGCAGTAGCGCTAATAGTATCAAACCGATGGCGACCGCGATCCCGACCGTGCGCAGAAGTGCTACCATTCACTTTGCGGGAGAGGCGTGCCACGAAAAGTACTTCTCAACCGTGCACGGGGCGTACCTTTCCGGTATCGAGCAGGCCAAGAAGGTGATGGAACAGTGACTTTAGTTCTGTGGCACGCAAAGTCGAAGACTACGACGACCACACGAGACCAAACAGTAGGCGATGGTGATAGTGCTTAGAAGCCGAAAGAAGATCAAATGCATCAATCTTAGTGGTAGCCGAACCGAACAGTAGCGAAACAGAAGTAACCTTTCCACGCGAAGTAGTCGAATATCCTGTAACGGAGCAATCCCGCTAACAAAACCCCCGAACGGAACCGGGAACAAAGCTGCAGGGTTAAAGTTAAACAATTGAAAACATTACTAGAGGGAGTGCAAAAGCGTAGCGCGAGAGAGAGATAGAGATAGAGAGAGTGCAAAATGCATATTTACTACTATTTTCTTCCATTAAACGTAGGGATTTGAAACCGATTCTGGCGGGGCGAACTGTTATACAAACGTTATCACCGTAGCGCTTTACATGAAATCTCTCTTCCAGCGATTTGCGCATCTTCTTCTGTTACGTTACGCGGCCGCAACAGGTTGATCGGCCAAACTGTTGATCAGATTTCCCACCTTATCCTTCCCACCATCCAGCCTTCCTTATACACTTATACAGGTCATCGAGAGCAATCAAAAGACAAGAGTTTGATGTGATTCTTTTCCCCACTGTTGTAACTCCTTCTCGTCGGTAACGTCCGTTTCGAGTTTTGAACGTGTCCGTAGTCGGCTTCCAGGTGGTATACTTATTGTGCCACGCAGCAAACGCAGCATGAGTTGGGTTGGAAAAAGAAACAAAAAAACAATCAAAGAGCAGAATAGCATTTTTTCAACATCGATCAGTAGGGACAACTTAGTAGCGACAACTCTTAGGAATTTCAGTACAACAAGCAGGAACGCGGAGACGTAGACGGTGAATGGGATGAGGAAGGGATGCCAATGGTCAGTGATCTCGTGAAGCGTATTGTTTCGATTTTAGTGTGATCCTACCTAGAAACCAATCAATCAATTTTCTCAATACACCAGTGAATGAACAGCAAAATCAAAACCAAAACAGCGTTTTATTTATTCGCCCATTGACAACAGCTTACCTTATCCGAAATGGGCATCCTGTCGGTTATCAATGAAATCTGTTTATTTCCAATTCGTTTGTTTGAATCCAACTGTGATTTTAAAAATTCAGAATATTCGCCCAATCCACTGCGAAAAGCTTCAACGGCAAGATGCTTGCGGGCGAAAAGCTACGCGATCGTACTACGACCGTAGAGCCCTCTGGTGGCACGTGTGCCAAGTTTATAAACTAACACATGAGCTGAAAAGTCCTGCGCCTAACACATGAATGGCATTTATCGTGCCTTATTACATTAATCGCTTTTTCTATTTGTACTAAGCTTCAAAAGAAAGCAATCCAAATTTCATGATATTCTTCGCATAAATTTGAGCGCACACCTGTGCAATCGGATGCTACCTGCTCTCTGCCCGCACCGTCGGCATTTCGCCTTCCATCGCCGTTCGCCACCGTCGTCGTGCCCGATTCGTTCCACTCCGGCACTACGCGCGGAAAGTGGACACGATCGCGCGGTGGCCAAAGCGGGACAGAAACCGACCGTGCGCGATCGTGTACCGAGTGCGTCGCGTACTCCGGAGTCTGTGCCGGTGCGGCGCGATCGCTTTAGTTCGCATTCGATCGTGCAGGTGAAAGGATCACCAGCGACGCAGCAGGTTGCCGGAGTTTCGTGTCCGTTTTGGAATTCCTCCGTTTTTGTGTGCTTCTGTGTCTGTGTGTGTGTGCACCGGAAAAGGACAACATTTTTACCATCGAAACAAACGGTAAATGCCACAGTGCGAAGGATCTGATTGATGTTTACGATGTTCCGTGGTGAGAGTGGGCTACCGGTGGTCAAACGATGAAAAGGATCATATGATGCTGCGCAAGTGATCGCGACGAGCACGGTGGAAAGGATGAGGATACGTGGCCAGAGAGTGTGGAAGAAGTGATGCTGATTCTTTTCCTTTCCAAAGGACTTTAGCTTTTGTAACCTGTTCGCACTGGAAGGCACAGACGAGTGGAACGTGAAGTGCTAATGACATTCCGGGCAAAACGAGGCAGTCAATGTTCATCCTGTACAACGTGACTGCGGAGAACGGTTTCATCAAACCAATAAAAGTTTGGCCCGATTTCCCTTCTAATGGTTCTTGGAGTTTGGGTCAGCGTTGATCCTCAACCTTGGATCGTTGAGTAATTTATCAACTTCAGTGTCTGTAGCATGCTTTGTTGAGTAGCCCGGTACACAGTGATCTTTTCCAATTGAAGATCTCGATCAGTGCACCGATCGTGGATTGATCTTTTCCCACAGCACACACACGCGCGGGTCAGGCAAGGGCTAGGGAAGGACTAATTGGGCTGTTTTAATTTTATTATGTCAAAGAAAAGGAAAAAAAAACGCTTGCCCACCGTGCAGGAGCTTAGCGGCCCGAAGCCCGTTGAGATGAGTGAAAACCCCGAAAGCTGAAGAAAACCTGTTAAAGATTAAGCCAACGACGGTGAAGACAAAAAAGCGACAACCACAACAACCATCGAAAATAAACCATTATCTGTCGCGGCGCGGCTTTTTTCCTCTCTCTCTCGCTCTCCTCTTTATGCTTTCGGCGATTGGTATTTTCGGATGATACTTTCTTCGGGTGTTCGGGTCCTAAAGCAAAAGAAATACTGATACAGAAATAATCAATTAGTTTGCTCTCGACCAACAACAACTTCTCCGTTGTGGCTGTCAGGTCGGCCAGGCGTCGTTAAGCCACCGGGGTGGTGGCACGGGAAAGACAGGATTTATAGAACGCACCACTTTTAATTCTTTGCCGTAAAACATAATTGCCTTTCGGGGTTTTCGACGAGCTCAATAATGACATCTCGTGGGGGATTTGGTCGGTAAACGACAGTGATAAAAAAGGGGTAGAACAAACACCCTGGAAATGGTCCATCTTCGAAGGGGTGTGCCAGGAAGTTAGGAGGTTATGCGTGTTTCTGACGACGTCAAAGGTGCGTCTGGATCGATCGCGTTTTGCAACCAATCAATGTCGCACCACGGGTTAATGGCCTCCCGCCCCGACTTCGAACAGACTTGGGCAGCCGATCGACGGCGACCAGTAGCAGCGACACCCCGGCGATATGTGTTTAGATATTCCGCTCGGATAATCCCCTGGCCAAGCCGCCTGACGGTGGGCACAATCGTCTTGTGGTTTTGTTTTGTTTTGTTTTTATCGATTCCATTTGCGTCGTCGGCCGAAGAAAACTTTTCCTTCCCCCCCGATTGTTTTCCTCCTTAATTTTGCCGTCCTGCCTGCCGTGTAACACACTAGGCCCCATGTAGGTGAGCTTGTGGCCACTTTCCGTTTTCGATTTCTTTCGCCACACGAGCGCCACTAGCCCCGTTCGGCCCGTGGTGGTGGTCGACGGTCCGGGAGACTGCCCTCTAGGGCCGGGTCGATTTAAGCCGGAGGGATAATCGTTAAGCGGTAAGCAACACAGACAGAGAGCAAGAGAGAGAGAGAGAGAGAAAACATGGGGGATAAATAATAACAACTGAAAAAGAAGCGGAGAAAGAGAATGCCCACGCCGCCAGAAACACACACCTCGGGGTTCCATAGGGTTTCTGCGGCGGCCGGCAGGAGCCGGCGATGTGATGGTTCGAGTCCGAAACGTTAGCCGTTAGCCCCACGAGGACCCACCCAGGCACCCACCAGAGGTCGGGACGACGACGCCGGGGCGACGTGTGGCGAACGTGGAGAAAAGAAATCGATACATTCCGATCCGATCCCGACGTCACTTTCTAAACGAGAAGTACGAGCGCACGGACGGACGGATGGCCGGGAGCCCCTACTTGAGTCCGCGGCAGGATGAGAGGGATGTGTTTGACATGAAAGTCTGAAAAATATAAAACACGCATCCCGGCCCGGAAGTGACAGAGCACGCACCCTGCGGGGGGTTCTTGGACACGTGACACGCTTCTGTTGAGGGCCGCAGGTAGGCGTTTGTGTGACTTCCAACGACGTTTACATGGCGTGCTGCTCCTGTAGGTCCAAGTAGGCAATTCTTAGGCACCACACACGCAACCCGTTTCTAAGCACACTTTGATGGCTTATTTATCGTTTTGCTTACCGGACAAAAGTGCTACCGTCCGCCGCCAGAGGGCCGATCGCTGGGCGCGAGCCGTAATCGAACGCACTTGTCACGGCGGGGCCTACGGATGATTAGCGATGGCGGATCGGAAAAAACTTCATCTTAAATGAAGCGTGATGATCTTTCTCTTCACGGCCGCCTATTCCCGTACGATCGATTTAGTTACAGCACCGGTCCGTCCTTCAACGGTTTTCAATCATTTCATTCGTTTGTGATGCAATTTTTGCCCAATCCGCAACAATTGATGTAGAGAAATTGAAAGCAAGCGCCCTGGCTGTGATCGACTATGGGCTGAGCTTGCATCACTTTAGCTAACATCCACTTTCCTTCCACACACGCGCGAAGAGGCACAGCAGAACTAACGAGGCAAAGAGCGGAAGGGCGTGCCTAAGACACCACGCATGCCGATTACGCAAGCTAAACGTTAGATTTGGGATCTGGGATTAATTTTCTGCGGCACCGGTGGTGGACCGGAAATGAAGAGAAATGGAAATGGATGCGCCACTCTGAAAGCGCTCTGGAACTGTACCCGGGAATACCACGTGTGTCGCGTGCCACGTGCGTGTGGCACTATAATTAAAATCCTTTTCTCCACGCGTGGCGTGGCATTGTGGCTTTTTTATGGCCGACTCAATTTATATAATACATGTCGTCAGCTCGATTAAACCCCCTCAACATCGTCCCCGGAGTCGCCGGAGTGGTGTGTGAAAGTTTTGGTGGATTGATGGTGGGTCAATAAATCGATTGAAGGAATGCAGCATACACACCACTCAGTGAGCGATAGGAGTTCGAATGGTGGCCCCCATTAGGAGTTGCATTTAGAAAGGGAGTGCATAAATGCATAAAATTCATCCAAGGGATGAGCAGACAGCATGCGAGACAGGGACACGGCGCTGGTGATTGTGGGCTTGGCTTTTGTGGCAAATTAACCAACACAGTCGGGCGTGCATCGGAATCCCCGCTCTCAAGTCCTTGCCTTGGCGTACTATAATTTGGTGTTGGTTTCATTACCGTTTTCTCCTGTCTCCTGTCTGCTTACAGCTGCCACACGACGACGGCTCAACAGTCCGGCCTGACTTGAACTTGAACCATGCGCCCAGCGCCGCCAGCTCGCTGCCAAAAACAATAAACAACAATCGGGCGATAAAAACTCGCAGCATTGCGCAGCGTTCGTGCCGTGCCGCACATGCGTGCAAAAAAGGGCCCCATCGCGCACACGCACCTCTAGAGCCCAGCGCACCGCCAGCTCTCCGTTCCCGTAACGTCTGGGCCCAGGAAAACCGTCCTCCGAGCTCCGGTGATCCCGCGCAGCAGTGTGTAGTGTCGCCAGAGCGTGTCGCGCCCGAGTGGAAAAGTGCAAAAGAACGATCCACCGAAAAAAACACACAACAATCACCATTTCGTCGATCGTCATCAAAACAGTAATAATAAGCGCAGATAATGGTTGCATAATTTTAGCATTAAAACGCCAAACCACGACCGACCGAGCGAACGAGTGGCGTGGGGAGCAAAAACCCAGGGGGGTAATAACACTGCCGGCCAAGGGCAGCGAGAGAATCACCATCGACCGGGACGGTGCGTGCAGAAAGTGCGAGGAGCGTGGTGCCAATGGTTGCCCCCTACGAAGTGTGACCGCGGTCGAAGAAACGGTGGTGTCCGGATATTGCGCAAAGTGTCGATAACTCGAGAAGTGATCTTCCCCTGAGGTTCTCGTGTCGTGTTGTGATTTTTCCGTGACAGCCAGATTCTCGATCACCGGATCTGCTCCCGGACCGGACCGGAGTGGCGCATTTGTGTCCGTACTTCATTGTGAAACAATCGATCGAGCAGTGCCGAAAGTGTTTGATAAGTGCCGTGCCCTGTGTCAGGATCGTGATGGAGAACGAATCCTGCTATGGTGGAGGCGATATTGCCGGTGCCATCTTCGGCACCCTGGTTGCGGTGGTCCTGATGGCGCTGCTGCTCTGGTGGCTCTACAAGAAGAACTACATCTTCAAGCGTAAAGGTAAGTCGAGTGCCCCGGAAGATGTCCGTACATGCGCGACCCGTTTGACACGCTAATTACCTGGGAGTCGGCACGTTATGAAATGGCGTACCTTTTCCGGACATCAAAAACCGGCCACTGGCTTCTTGTGACAACAGCCTGCGTTTACAGTGCTGCGCGAAAGCGAAACACACGCTGTTCCGGATCGGTCGGTAGGTGATTGGGTCACCAGCCAGCCAGCCAGCAAGAGGGCAGGGCAATTTGCCAGGGAAGTTACATCAAAATGCAAATTTACGGCGTACGGAGCAGCATTCTGCGCGAGTCGGCCAAAGTGTCACTCAAGCCGCGCTGGCCGACGCGAGTGACTCCGGTAATTGTCCCATCGCCCGATTGTGTAACACGCATCGATGGGTTTCGATCGGGGTGCCACTTTCTAACACCAGCAGCGAGCTGGCCGCCAATTATTTATCCAGAACACCAGTACCGATGCCTGCATCACCAACACCGATAGGGCAGTGTTCCTCCATGGCGACATGGAGATCCTCGGCCTAATGTGTTGGCCTCACGGGGAGCTCTTGGTTACGATCATTTACATATGAATCATAATGTTTATCGATGCAAATTGCCCCGTAGGGCGTCGACAGAGAGAGCGAGCGAGAGAGACAGCAAGTAGGGCCCTACGCAATGGTCAGCCGCGGTTCATTGATCCGATCGATCCGATGGCACCGGCGGCAGTAAGTCCATTGTGAGTAATGCCCACGCACTGCAGGCCCCATAAGTTTTGGGATTTCCTGGGCAAGTAGGCAAGAGTCACCACGAACAATAGACAGAAGTGGGGCTCAAGGGGCGACTTTCTAGGTTTTCTGGGACTGATCAATACCGGCCGTATTGCGGCGACTCGATTCAACCCACGCGTACACAGTTCTGTCCCGGAACTGTCCGGAACATGGCATTTCCACCGCGCGGACTACCATTTTCCGAATCGATCTCGTGTAATGATGTTGTTGTAGTAGCGCCCGCGCGATCAACAAGCAACAGCAACAGCAACACCGACAGCAACTTCCCACACAAGCGCCCCCCTCGGGCTGGGTCCGTCTGCTGGACTCCGCCTCCGGAAAGAAAGCAGACCGGCAGACATCGATCATCGGTTTGGTTGGGCGTAGGGCAACTCCCCTCAGCAGGAAAAGTGCATTTTAATTTCGCGTGCGTGAGGTGACGTATGATTAGTGTCTGCGGCGTCCGTCTGGTCCGTGTTCCGGTAGTGGTCAGTTACGTCGCGCGTCGATTCCGGGCGGATCCGGAAGGCGACGCAAATGTCACGCGGAGCGCGTGAAACGATCGTGACAATTTGTTTGTAAACAAGTGGCCCCACAGGGTGCTGCCTCTAGGCCGCAGTGTGGCCACCGCCGGGGGAAATCATTACGCCCTGTGCGCCCGACGATGGAGTGAAAATAAGTAAATCGCCCTTGCTAGCTAGCCCTGCCTCGACGTTTCGCTTGGATTGTTGCTTCACCCCGCAGGCGATCCTCCTTAACCGGGTACCGTCAGATAATTAACTCATTGATGCGCTCTCAATCGCGATCGACCAGTGCAGATCGGGGTGCCCTCCGTACCGATGGGAGTTCTGCACCGCGAAGCACGAAGCCAAATACCCGGACGGCTCTGCGCTCATAACGTAATGCAACACATTAGTGCCGGGTGGTTCAAAGGTCTGCCTCTCCCTCTTGGAGATGTCGGAAATGAGGGAACTCACTGCATCTTAAGTCCCGAAACACCAGATAGACCCAGCTTTCACCCGATCGGGCGCACGTTCCCGTTGTAGCGTTTACCTCGGGGGTTTTCTTTTGCTTTTCGAGGGTCCAAATCGAAACATCCCGGCCTCAAGTGCGGTCAGTGACATGGACCCCAAAAAGCACCCTCCCTGAGGGCGAAGCGATCGTGTGTGATTAATCGCAGGTGGACTGCAAAAGGACTTCACACCACGCACACAGCCGTCTGCAGGATCGCAAACAAGCACTTAGCGGGTCGTACTTATGCTGATCGTACTCGGATCTGCAGATGCGTGCCTCCAGATTGCGCACGGTGGAGCAAACGCACCTCTCGTTGGCCACAGTTTGCCAGGGGACGGGAGTTCAGATTTCGATCAGTGGCTGAGGTCAGACCAGGTTTTACGACCGCGCCCGCCCGCCCTGCCGGCCAGCCAGTCCGACCCGAGTTGGTTGCCCGAGGGTATCGCGTTTTGGTTGGAATTTTTATCGCCACCACCACCACCACTTCCGGAACTTGGTGGGCCTCCGAAAGCACCACCCCCCGGGCGGGGCCGATCGCTGGCGATAGCGCTGGTCGTCGTCGCCGTTGTCGGATCTCTCGATCTTAATCTTTGGCCGATCGGCGGCGGCGGCGCACTCTCCAGCGCTTTCAATGCGCTGCCGGCCGTGCGAATGCTGTTTTGGTTTCGATTTTTTTGGCCACACTCTCGGGACTCGCTGGACATGATGATCATGATCTCGTGTTGGTGTTGGTGTGCAGCTACATTGTTGTCTTTTTTTGCAACCGGAAAAACAAGTTCCCGCAAGCGTCGAGAAGCGCGCAGAGCCACAGCCTGGCAGGCTCGGTCTGGCCGCAGCAGATCCAGAGCGACCCAGAGCCAGTGTGGGGGGAGGTGAACCCGAGAACTTGTTTTCCGAATCTCCGCCGCTCCTGAGAACCGGAGGAGGGTTATTGATACATTTTCTTAGGCTCGGCGCGACGTGCGCGGAAAGATAAGGCGAAATAGGTGCAGGCGCGCGCGCGCCTCTATCGCGAGTTTATGCAAATTCTTCTAAACTCGTCCTCGGTGTCTTCTTCTGCGTAGAAGGTGTTGGTGTCTTTGCCCCCCCCCTGAAAGCTGTCGCTGGGTTTCCAGCAGGCAGATCCTTCACGCTGCAGCGGATCCCGACAGAGACGTGGCCGCGGAGCGAAGTTGCCTCGAGATAATTTGCGTTTCTTCGCTTACATAAGCCGCCAAGCAGTGTTCCCGGGAGGGGCGTCGTTCCGGTGACATGAGTTCCGGTGTTGATTTATCGGTCCCCCAAGGGCGCGCGAACGCTCCACAGGGCGTGCTTTGACTTTCAACCGGTGAGTACACTGGTGCTGGTGACCTCACTGCAATCGACTGCAGACTGCAGGGCGTATAGCGATAAGGTGTTTCCCACCCAGAGAAATCGCCCAGGAAGTGCTGGTGCTCGGTATTCCGTTAGCGAGGATCGCCGCGATCCACAAATAGTTCCGCACCGCGAACCGCGGCGTGTAGTACTGGAATGCGGATCAGTCGCTGGAAATACAGAAATAGCGAGTGTAATAATTTGATCAGGATTTTCTGGGTACTGGCGCGGTACCCGACCTACTTTCAGCAGCTCGGCTAGGCCTTGTGGAGAGCTGCGCCAAGTATCACTTAAACACTTATCAACTTCCGCTCCGCAGTTCCGAAACGGCGCGTTCCTTTTTCGCCCAAGTACCTAATTCGCCAACGAGAGCGAGAGAGAGAGATTGCGTCGTATTGTTGTTCCCTCCGCTGTTGGCCACCAACAAGTGCCCTCGGATCAAGTGTAAACGATAAACATTCCATCGAGTATTACCTTCTCTTCGGCTCGTTGTCCACCGTCGAAGCCGGGGGACTTCCTTCGCACACACACCGCGAGATCGCGCGCAGATCTCTCGCGCGATGGCAGAGCGACAAAGTGGATGATTTTTATATCACTTTTCAAATGAATTCCCGGATACGCGGCGGGCGCGCGCGCGCTGCCGATTGCGATCGTTTGGGGTTGGAACTCCGAAAAACAGGTTTTGTGTTAGCGGAGTGCTGCGTTAGCGAGAAGTTTCACCTCGCGCTCGCTCCAGGAGGACCGCGGAAGAGCACGGGTGGAACGCACCGGGGACGATTCACGCCAAAAGTCCACACGCGGGCGCTTGTGGGGAAAGAATTTTTATCATTATATACCGCTGTGCCGCGAGGAGTGGCGACTCCTCGACCGGGTCCCTCTGTGTGTGCGTGAGTCCACACTAGAAATTCGTCGTGAAAGCGGACATTCGACAAAAAAAGTTAAGGCCGGTGTGTTCGGAGGTGACCTCCGTCACCTGATGGAGCCACGACGAGTGACATGTGCCGCGCAGAAGGCGCGGACACTTCCTCTGGCTTCAGCTCCGTTCAACGTTCAAAACGTCAAGTCAAGACTCCTGCACCGAGGAGCACTCGGTTCCACGCGGGACCCGCGGTCACGAGTTGCTTTTAGGGCTATCAACACCCGATTCGATACGGTCTCGGCCGAGTCGAGCTTCCAACACAATAGCCTCAGCGGAGTTCTTGACAGAACTCCGCGTGGCATGGAGTGTGAAGCGTGTCCGGAGGATGATGCTGTAGAGAGCGTGGTGATGCTGCTCATTCAATTTGGATAATCTGTTAACTCGCGACTCCACCGGACCGCCGGAGCCGTCGAATCTAATGGTCAAGGTGACCGCGTGCCTTGTGCGCCTTCTCTTTCGCAGGTATCGCGCTTGGAAGTTTCAGTCTGGGGAGCTTTTGGGCCACGCACACGACGTCTTTATTGCGCACACACGCCCGGCGAGTGGCATTTTATGGCGGAAGAAATTAAATGCCTCGGATGAATTGCGCCTCGCCCCCCCGAAAATGGTTTAAATGGGCTACCCAGGCACTGGATGGATGATGTTGGTCACTGGCACCTTTCCACGCTGTGTTTGATTTTCGTCGAATCCTGCGTATCAGGCGAAGAGCTGTTACGATAGAGCCACTCTCCGGAGGAACCGCTTCTGCCGGTACCGTTTCGTGCCCTGCCTGATAGGCCGTAGGTGAAAGTCTCCATCTCTCTCCACGGTAATGGTAATCGCTCTTTTATTTGCCTCCTTCGCGCGTGATTGAGTGTGGCTTTAAAAGTCGGATCCTACGGTTGAAAAATGGGAGACCATTAAAGAAATTACCTGCTGCACACCAATGCCCCTGAGTCGGGGTGAATCTAATCTACGGACAAATTGAATCGAGATTCGACGTTCGAAAGAGGGCACAACAGACCTGCGCCACTTTAGAGTAACACCGAAAACACCTGATACGGGGTGGAACTTGATGTGACAGTTGAAAAATAACTCATCCAGAATGACCGCCGACTCACGGAAGGCAGCAGAGCTCATCGCCATTCTATGCCTACTGTGATTGCGATGCAACAAGTAGCGTACTTTTTGCTCCGCTTTCATCTCATCTCATCTCAGCAAGCACATTCTGACGCTTCGCTGACACAGTTACGTAATAGCGTCACCGCGCGGCGAGACTTCTCCATCCAACAAAGCCACTCCATTCATGTAACGGCCGCAGCAGCCGTGGCGTTGTTTTGCTTTGCGACGAGTAGCGACAACATAAAAACACGCACACGCAGGCAGGCAGAAAACATAACAACCTGAGGGTGCGCGTGCTGAGGTTTTGATCTCCTCCGGGGATAACCTTCGCGCCGTGCGTGTGTCGCGTTCGATCTAAAAACGGAGATCGATCGTCATCGCGGTCATCCGGTTGACGGCCATCGAGCGGCGCGTGATGCACCATAAATATTCGCCATTTAAACACCGACCGACCGATCGCATTTGGAGTAACGAATCGGCAGGTTGATGCGATGGTTCGTTAGTGGGCCCGTGTTGTGGGCAAATCGCCGAACTCTGCTCTGCTGGTTGTGTATAAATTGTTCAACGTGCCCGTGGGGATGTATCGAGTGACTAATTGGCCATCATTACCCGCGCGGCGGACCTTAAGCTAATCACCAGTCACGCGTTCGCGCAGCTGACGAAGCAGCGATCGGAGGGCGCCTCTTACAATGCGGCTCACTGTTGGCGATGACGACGATGACAACGATTACCGGTAGATCGTGTGTGTGTCACACTCCGGTGAATGCCACCGCGGTGGCTGCAACATCGCGCAATGCACCATTAGTGCTAAGCTTCTTGCATCATGTAGCGCTTCGTTCCTAGAAGGGTCTATGACGCAGTATCTGTGTGTGTGTGTGCCGCAAGATCATCATCTGGAGCAAGTGTACTGACAGCTGTTGCTCACATTCCTCGTCCAATCTTCGATCTACGATCTAGACGGGATCGGCTAAGCGCGCCCGACTTAGTTGTGCAATTATTGGTCGATGGGGTTCCTCTTTTTTCTAGATTTTCTTCGCCATATTTCCCACAATTATCGGATCGTTCTAAGGGGCTGGGCTTTTTTCGGGGGATTGCTACACCACCAGCCCAGGGTGTTGTGGGTTCCCCGAACTACAACAAACCAAGTAATAACGGTTCCGAAGTCATTCCTTAACACTGCGCACGTGAGACGGGGTTTAGTTAATTGTCCGTAATTGTGGCTTACTTATAGCGAGAGCGCCTAGGATAGCGGTTCGGAATGCAATTTTCGTTCTTTTTCATTCGGATGAAACTTGGTGCCGGGTTGTTCATTTTCGGTTCCTGTATTTCCAATCTGTTGGTTCGGTTCTTTTCGGTCGAGTGAATACCGTTCTTTCCAGTTAGTGCGATTCCAATCGTAGAATCGATAAAAAAGGTTGCCAGCAAGTCGGTTCTTCTGATGGCAACCGAAAAGCCACCGGAAATCCTTAATAGGCGATCACGTACGCTTCAAGCCGTCACTGTTCGTCCCGCAAGCATATTATAATCCGTCCCTGGCACTCTCTCTCTGTATCATTCCATAATGCAGCAAGGTTGTGTGGCGAAGTGGGCCCACCGCCGAAGGGACTCGGGCGAAAAAAGTGCATTCCCTGAAGGGTCTGCCCTCGATTTCTTCGCCCGGTTTGAACTCCGCCTCACAGGCCTCACAATCGAACTGGCGTGACACTAAAAATGCGGAATATTATTTGAAGCCCAGCAGGGCCAACTTCCTATTGTACGATTAGGCACGCAGTGGATTTGGAGCTGGCGAACACGTAACCGTCGGCGGACGGCCGACGAGTTGTTGACGTGATAGAATGAGGTTGGAAACTATTTCGCTATGCAAAATGCCTGTCCGTGTATGCATTTCGTACGGAAATGCATGGTGGCGGAAGGAGTTTGGAATGTCTAAAGGTTTATAAATATGTGGTTGATGAAGTTACGCAATCTTGAATCGAAAAAAAATTATTCCAGTTTGCCCATTTCACGTACGGGCTTGGGCTTCCTTCAAATGTTGGACTGATTTTTCAATAGAAGAAGACTTAAAATAAATCTAAAAAAAAGGGTGCCACATTGCATCACAACAAAGTATAACGGCAAGCTCCATCACACTTTAAAGCGCATTCAAAGTGTGATTACGATTAATTTAATCGCAATCGATACCGCCCGATAAGCATTGTGGGGAAGCGCAGCACTTTGCATATCGCCTCGCCTCGGAAGTGGGTCAATTGGAAATAATAAAATGTAATTAACACACACACACACGCACGTACAGGCCGCTGAAAGCTTCGGGGTGGATTAGCAGCCGAAACCTGTCAGCACCTATCCGCCGCCGGCATCGGTTACGTGGTATTCCTTATACGAAAAGATAGATTGGCCCAGCTTTCTCGGGCGCGCCAAAAATGGCGTAATTGGCACCACCACCACCACCACCGCTCAAGAGTACCGGTTCTAAGCCACTTCTTTCTAGCAGCCAGCCGGGCCGGGCCGGGTCAATATTTGTGGCTACGAACGCGGCCAAACATTACACTCCCGCGAAAGGTAAACAAAACCCAAACGCAAAGCACACGGCGGGAACGGGGTCCACAGTTCTGTCGGCGCCCGGCTGCGAGGAAATGATTCGAATTTAACGCTCGTGCGAACGCTCGCTCGCGATCTGAAGAAAATCAAGTGAGTAATTGCGTCTTGAAATTGACGATCGATCGATCGATCGAGCCACGAATTGGCTTCTCGGAGTTCTTGGTAGTTTTCTCCCGTTTTCCGCGGTTTACGACGTGAATGGGCAAGCGGTAAAATGGTGCCGGTTTTCCCCAGCTCAGCCGGCCGTTCTTCTTCCGCCCGACGGGCCGTTCTTCATTGACGTGTGGCAATCGCGGCATTAGAAGCAAGGTTTTTTGGTTGATTTTTACAGCACAGCACAGGACGGTACTTTTTCACTCGCTTCTCGCACGTGCATCCGAATGTCGTTTGGGGACAGTCTTATGTCATTGTTTTAACGTCTTCGTCATCGTCAAACCAAACACACTCCGTCGCTCCATTCCCGTTTGGCCCGACCGCGTATTGCGGGACGCTCCAACTCCGCTAGCTCCGGATGTGACAAAATTTTCTCCGTTCCCATGTTTGGCCACGGGCATTCCATTCGCATAATCCACACAATAAATATACATCTACATATTGACGCGCCAGTCAGCGCACCTTCTACGGGCGAGAGCCTTTCTTTGGACAGTGGCCAACGCGCGCCCGTCGCACATTCTTGACCCGAATCGGCGCAGTAATTTAGAATCGAATCGAGCGCGAAACTGCCGTTGTGGCCAACACGGTTTAGAAGCACAAAATTAATTTGCTTGAGCACCGTGTGTTCGAAATGCGTAACCCGAAACTTGCACGAACCGCGGTTTGGCGGCGTTTCGGCGGAGTGCCCGAATTAGAATATCTCTAACGTTGAGCTCCCATATCAGCACTCATCGCGTCCGGTTTGGGGCGCTGGAGTGATATGTAGATGCTGCCACTTTACATACCAACACCTCCGGCTCCGGCTCCGGCCATTGGGTGAGAAAAGTCGCAAAAAGGATGCCACAAACGATGCGCGCCGATCCGGTATCAATATCGAACCTCGTGCGAAACCTGTTCGTGCCATCAGCACACGGCAAGGCATCAACGTATCCGAAAAGTGACCGCGCACGCTTTGTTTGATTGACCCTCGCGCGCACAGTGAAGGACAGCGAGCCGAGCGAACGTCAGTGCCGTGTGATTTATCTGACCGGTTCTCGATTTTTACCCCTTCGGTTGGTAAACAACGTGCAACAACATTTGTGGGGACAGCCAATGGACAGCTAGGTGCAAGTCAACATGCTTATTTTCGTGTCATTAAGCGTCACCAGCAACAAACAAGGGTTCGTCGCTTAGCTGAAAACAAAAGACTGCGGACTGATTGGTGCGGCCGCCAAATGAGCTGCAAATTCGTGCCGCTGTTTTCGTGACCGCTTTTTAAATAGACATCATTTTATTGAGTAATTTGTGATAATTTTATTAGCCGATCGCCACCTGCCGATCACCACCACTGACTACGGCTTTTTGGGTGGAAAAATCAAGCGGACCCTGTTCTTGCCCCATTTTGGTGCCCATTGGCCCGTTTTCCTTCGCCCTGGGTCACCGTCACACCGTCAAAATCAAGTTCACCCGTTTGCCCGGTAGGAAGAAAGTGCACCGAGAGGCGGGGCCAGATAGCCCCTCAGTACGCCGTGGGGCCTCCGCCGGCCGGTATCGTAATCGAACCGAAAGAAGGAGGCAAGAAAGAAAAGTACGCAACACAAGAAACTGGAGCAGCGCAATAAATTACGGTGATATTGAAATTCCATCGGCCTCGGGTCTCGGGCACACGGGAATGGGATTGATTCCTTGGGCCCAGCCCGGCCCAGGTGGGTTTGGCACTGAACTGCCCCCGTGTCCCACTGGGCGTGTGCACACACACACACACACACACACACACACACACACACACACACACACAGCGCGGTGCATTAACGGCGTATTCTGCGCGATCGGTCCCGCGGGCGCCGAGGCTCTAGCCTCAATAATAAATAATAAAAATCGTGTAATAATAGTGGCACAAATGAGAGCGCGCACCAGAGCCGGCCACAGAGAGTGTGATGGGAACCTGCGGGAAAGAAACGCGATGTGCGAATGGACCGAGAGTCGAAGAAACGACGACAGCCGGACAACGAGACACACGGCCAACAAGAACCTTTCGGAGCCACCGGGCTGCCGTGTGGTTTGACATAATTTTTGCATAATGAGTCTCTGCCGTTTGATTGACGGGTCGACGATGGGGTGCGCGACACACCGCGGACGGTGCTGTGGTTTGCAGTGTCTATTGTGCATGGAATGCGAGCTGGCATTGTGCGGCGGCCGTTAGATTCCCGTTTTGGGGCTGAGGTTTTAAATAAAACAGAAATGATGTTACTATCACGCGAGTTGGTCATTTAATCCGTTATTACTCCGCTGATTGCTCCAGTTTTCAGATGCTCCGCCCTAAACGCTATTTAATTAAATGCTACGACCGACCAGTTTGCTTACAATGTTTCTAACGACACCTATCTACAATGTTTCCGAATGTACTAAGCAGGCGCTGGGACGAATCAGGATCCACGCAACGGTGCCCACATTCCAAACACGAAAGAAAGTGGACACCGAGCCGACGAAGGGCTCGGTTATGCAGCAAACAAACAGCAAAGATGATGCTGCAGATGTTTGGGGATTTGTCGTTTATCTGCTTCCTGTCCCGTTGCTGGGGCATCCCACACGCACTGGCCGATGCCGATCGCATAACGATTTATCAATCGGCACGACGATGACCACTCTCACCATCTTTTCACTCTCGACTGGAGACAAAAAAATGCTTATGATTAGGATTAGGATGATGGTACCCCCCCGATGATGATGATGATTTCAATCAAGGGAAGCATTTCGAAACGCACGTCCGGCATGATCGGACCTCGGGAATCCCGCGCTCCCGAGCGCATCTCTTTCGGCCGATCGAATAATTCATCCCCCAAACCCGTCATGTCCGGTGGACGATTTGCATCCAAAAGCACCGTGTGGATTCGTGGGAATGTAAAGCACCACGTGGGGTCCCCCGGGAGGGGGGAAGAGACGACGAACAGGTTGAAAAACGTTCGCCAGCCAACCCACCGAAACCCGTTGTCCCCGCTGTCATAACCCGCCTGCGGGTTGGCGTTATCTAAAACCTTATCGTAGGGCGTAGGATCCGATCCGATGCCAGCGTCAATATTTTCCCATCTCCCCAAAGCCAAGCCAAGATTTATGAACTCGCCCTTCGGGCTCAAGTTTCGAAGTCGGATGCCCGGTTGCCTAACTAGGTGTGAAATGTGGAGGGCTTTTGTTTGGACAAACACTTTCTCGAACCCCACGACAAAATCGGGGATTGACAAGGGTGCCCCCCAAAATGTGTCTCCGCGTCTCGTTAAAGACACAGTGGCCCGCCTTGTTAGGAACACATTTTTCGGCACGTCGAGTGCCAACAATTAACAGGGCCTTTGGGTCGAAAGTCGAAATCAAACAGCCCCGAAGGGTCCCGAAGGCTGGTCACTTAACTCCCGTCACGAAGTGTAAAAAGGGTTTTGGGGACCCCACTAAACCACTGAACCAATAGAAGAAAGTGATTTCGGTTCTTATTTGCACGTCACAAGGGACTTTTCCTTTCACTTGAGTGCCCGGGGGGTGTTCCACCGGAGGCTAAACTGGGTTAGACTCTGGGCTGCGTTTTGCATAACCGCCCGTTCCAAAAACCGTCCAGCTTCCCTTTCCCCATTGGCGGTGGCCTCAGTTCCTCAGTTCCCGGTAATTGTCCCAGTACGCCGCCAATTGCGTGCGATATTCACCTTCATCATCGTCATCGGCGGCATCGTGCTCGGCGCACGTTGTGGCGCAATTGCTGGGGCTGCGATCCGATTGGAACTATAATTTCTGCTCTGTTCGACGGCCGCGCCTCCTTCACCATTTTGGCAAGATCGTGTATAGCCCGACCCGAGAGCCCGTGACTCAATCGGGGCTCAATTGGGCGGCCACGCACCACACAGCCCGCGTGCCAGCGTGGAGGTTGGCCGGTTGATGAAGCAATTATGCAACCCCGTTTGCAACGGAAAGTGAATTCAAATCTGCGACTGGGTCTGGGTGGCGCGTTGGTGGCCCCAGTACAGCTTCTCGACCATAAATGGCCACACACTGATACATTCTGATGATGATTCATGACCAACGTCGTACGCACCACGTTATGAATGGGTGTATGTTGACGAAACTCGAAGGGAACCAGAATTAGAGAACTTCTTCGCATCTTCGTCGGGCGCGGCCGGTCAGATAAATCCGTTAATAATCGATTAGTCCGCAATCCTAAGCTCGGCGTGTAGCTAATCTGAGTAAATGATTCCAGTGTCTGGTGTCTTTTGTTACGCTCTTTGGCGGAGTTTGTTCCGTGAAATAAATTACCAAACAGACCGCCGCCGTAGTCTTCTTCCACTTCTTTGGGATGACTTCTTGGAGCGATGTTGAGTTCTAATGATGTGCGCGACCTCTCGGCGTGGTTCTTACTCAACCGACGGCGTAGGATCACCGGCCATGTTGGTGGCGGTGCTGGTTGGCGTGGGTCGCCGAAGGTTGCCAGACGTAAACAGACACCACACCCATCCGGTCCGGAGGTTCGGAGGATCGCCGAAGTATGTTGCTATGTGGCGTCCTCGTCATCTTCTCTTCAAGAAGAGGTGCTTCTTACAGTGACAGATGGGAGATGTATCTACGGGGGTCAATAGTAAGGCTTGAGCTGAGGCTCGTCATATTTGGGGTCAAATGTTGTACAATGTTGAAGAAGTAAATTTCGAAACCAAGCTCCTGAAATTTATTTCAGGAACCAAAAGTTCCATATATAGCGTTGTTAAATCGAATAATTCATAGCCAAAGCCAATTTCTAACGACAAAAAAATGAAGGGAAACTACGATTCAAAGTTATTTAGAAGTTGATGATCTGCTACAATGTCTCGATCCACTCCGAAGTTGTTATTAATTGGATGTCTCTTCTGCTTTTAGGTATGCAAATGCAACGACAACACGCATCCGACGACATCCTGCATCCGTTCAGATTATTGACCCAATGGTGTTCTGGTGAGCGGTGAATATAAACAAAAAGTATGCTCCCTACATGCGCGGGGATGCGCGTTGACACGAATTGATCACCATTCCCGAGGGCGGGGTGGTCAGACCGCGGGAGAAAACATGACTCCACGTGCGCAACATTCCACACCTCTAACACACCCGGCCCCCGGGGGCCACGGCCCGGCATTCTCGGAGCGATTAATCAATCGATCCCGAGCGCTGACTGACTGACCATCATCCACGAACCGGACGCGCGGAACCCCGACGACAAATGGCACCGACAGTCACGTCGTACGTCGTTGGGGTCGTGGAATTTTGCAACCAACCGTTGGGCAACCCTTTGCACACAAAACCGCACCGTTTCGAACCGGGTTTGCACAATCAACACACGGCACCGAGAGGCGAAGAATAATTTCTTCATTAGCACATACCACGACCTTGTACGGACTGCGTTTTTTGCCCCCCCTTCGGGACGCCCCGGCAGACAAGAATCTTTCCTGGCCCCGGCGCACGATCCGAGATGATCATTCTGGACGATGAGTGTGTGATTGATCGCTCCCGCCCGATGACTTCGAGCTCGTCAAACGGAGCGTCCGCGAAAGGTCACACCTGAATTCTTTGACTAAATGCGAAGCTGCGTTAAGGTGTGTGTGTCTGCTTGAGCTGAGTGGCCGCTCTAAAGGAGCTGCCATGTCATGCGTCGGGGGCCGCGGCAGCATTAATGAATTCCACCCCATGCGCGCGGTGCGTCCACCGAAATGTTGATTGCTTGCCACGAAGAATGGATTCCTCTCGCTTCGGCTGACTCGCTACTAGAATTGATGATGATAAACACTTTCTATTTGCTTTCTGGCCGGCGCGGCGCTCCGACGCTGCTATCTGCGACGTTCGATCTCGGCGCACGGAACAATGATACACTCTCGGGTTCGGGTACGCTTCGATTGCTCTCGCTCGTCCCTAATAGGTTCTCGATCTTCTCGGCCTGTAAAAAGTTACAACCTCATGTGAAACGCGTACAAAAAGCGTACAAAAAGGGCTAATCTTGCACGCATTGCGACGGTGCCATAAAATGTTGCCATCCAGAACACAGGGAGAACCCCGGCCGGGGGGGAGGACAATAAATCAACAGCTCAATCACATGTCGCGCGCAAAGGAACGAAAAGACGGCCCTGTGGGAGGAAGTAATGATTATAAAGTTTTATGTATCTATTCCGCCACACACAGGCGTCGATCCAGTCATTCGATCTCCATTGCGGTCTGTTAATGTGCCCACCAAACATTTATTGCGCGCTCAGCTCGGCGTGCTGATTTGGGTCCGGGAGGAATGTTAACAGCCAACCGCCCGCGACCCCCGCGATGGCGGATTGATTTATCTTCCATTGAAAACGCTAGTTCCCACCTAATGGCGGCACGATTCGCGGGCGTAGAGTGAAGTGCACTCCAAACCACCAAACCAGGACATCGAAGGGAGTGCTTGTTGGAGCGGATCAACACACATCTCAAGAGCCCTTCACGGTGCGGAGGCCACACCAGCACCGGCCCCGTGTCACCCGTGAGGCTTCTCGCCACGGCGTGACGCAATAGCATCGCATCGCGTGTCATCGCGTTATGTGGTCGCCGGAGGGCCCCTTGAACGTGATCGACGCTGCACTTTCGGCAGCGCATCCTCCTCGTTCAGGGGTCGGGTGGTTGAAGAGGGAAGACCACGAAAGCCATCCAAAAATGCCACCGCCGTCAGGAGCACATTCGACACGCGGCACAACTCGCTCGCTCTTCCTGATCGTCGCCGTCTTCGGTGGTGGTGGTAGTGGTGATGATGAGGCGGTCGAGAACGGGTACCCTCTCTAACGGGTTTTCTGTGGCTGTTTCGGGCTTCGGAAATTGTTATTGGTATTTTATTCAAAACAGTCACAACACGACGCGATGGCCGATCTTCAGCCTCCGGCGGCTGATTTGACGGGGTCCGTTTTTTTTTTGTTTTTCTTACCGTACGGCAAAGGTACGCCGTCCGCCTGGATATGAATATTATTAATTTTGATCTTTACCAGAGCCCGAGGAACCGAGAGGAGGTGATATTCTAAGCTCCGAGTGTCTTTCGCATGGAAGCTGCGGCTTCGTATCTGCCGAATGTTTCGAGCATTATATAAGCAGCGTCGAGCCGAACCACGACGACGATGATGGTCGTATACCGTAATTTATGGTATTTATCTTCAATCGATGTGTGTGTGTGTGTGGTCGTGCGCGCCCCTGAGGAGGACAGTTTGGCCGTCGATATTCAGCCATTCTATTCCTGGCAGCCCATCATCTTCACCACGGTGGTGGTGCCACGGCTCCGGGGGTGATCGTAAAACTAGGGACGATGGACTTTCCGATCCCCGGTGGTCCGCCGGTGGGTGTAACGACCTATCCCGGGTAGGGTCCAAGCCGCCGTGCCATCGTTGTGGGAAATTTCGGGCATGCAAATAAAACCGAATCAGTACCCGTGGGATCCGCACTCCCGCTGTGGAAATCATAAAACGGGTACAGCACACAGCAGGCCATGCCCAGCGAATTAACCTTCTGCACCCAGAGAGTCCTTGGCCAGCACCGAAACGATGGTTAACTTTTGTCGACACCCTCCGAATCTAATATGCCGGTGGCTAGACTTTTTGCGAACCGTGGCGCTCTACTCGGACCCGTAGATCGTCTCCGCATCCTATCCGATGGCATTTTTCGACATTATTATTATGTAACACAGACAGACAGTACACAAGCGGAGCACCCTGAGGTGCACCGAATTTGACGTTCGACAGCGCATAATGCCCGTCACCACCGGTTGGGAGGCGGCACCGGTTGATTGAGCCTCGAGCCCGGTCGCTATTGATTGGAAGCCTTCACGTGCCAATCACTCATCTTCTTCTTTTCGATGACAGTGCCCCTGTGGGCCGGGTGGAATCATCTGAAATGATTATGAGCAAATAAACACACGCAGGGGAAATTAGTTTCGGTGGCAGCGGTGACATGATGCGGTGGAATTTGCACACCGCACACACCGCACCGTCCGTGAGTGACAAAAATCCCGCGAAACGGGAACTTTCACAAACGTGGATTGTTGATTTGAAATGTGTCCCCGCAATGTGTGGTATGTTACGGCGCCTTTACGACGCGCGCTTGTCGCGAAATCACTGCGCCGTCGAAGAAAGTTTCTGTTTGCACTGACCATTCCGTTGTTTTATTCCCATTTTTTTGCTCCTGCATTATGTACAATACACCGTTCAGTTCAGTGACATTTTGAGGATTTCTTTAGCGACCATCTTCTAGCAACCGAGAGAGAGAGTTCGGTGCCGTTTCTGAAATGTTTCGGCGCAAAAGCTTGCCCCGTTTGAACCGTTTTTGCGCAACTCATGAATGGCCGCCGCCGCCGCCACACATCCTAGAGGCAAATAAATGGGATAAATTAAATCGGAGGGGACGGAGGCCGAGCCACGACACAACTAACCGGTTACCAACTCCGCGATAAGCGCATTAACGGTGTAGCGCAAAATTACCGCCCGAACCGCGCGCGCATCACCGCCAACGACAACAACAACAGCAGCAGCAGCAGCAACAGCAACACAGCTGCTGTCCGGTTTGCGGCCTATAATCAAGATGACGCTCAGTGGCCTTAAGGAAGCGCCACCGCCGCCATCGCAAGCGTCGATCGTGTGGCAATGGCGCGCGTTCTGGTGCGCACGGCCCCGGTGACCGCCTCGCCTTGGGCGTGTGTGTCTGTGCACGGATTCCGGTTCCTTTTGACGCAGGCGGGTGGCGGCACGATCCGTGGACCCCGCGCCCGCGCGCGCCAAATCAAGCGGGTGATTTCGTTTCGTTTCTATTTCGCCGTTGGTCGTGGGGCGTAAATGACATAAATGGCCGACTGACCACCTGGCCTGGCCTGGCCTAGCCTGTCCTGGGCCCGGTAGCAGTTCCTCTTCTTCTGGTCCGCTCCGGGATGCGCCGGGTGTGATGTTCGCGGGCCCGTAAAATGAGAGTGTAAAGCCGGGACGGGGCGTGGCGGCCGGGTGGGAATCGATTGCTGCGTCGCAAAATCCGCCTGTGCCGTGGCAATTAAAACATTAGCTAATTGATAGCGACTGGTTCGACCGGAGTCCACGCCGCGCATCTCGGGATCGGGCCGTTTGATCGCATAAGATGGTGCAACTTGCTGCTACCCCTCAAGGGTGCCACAAATCACACCGCTGGGTGGCATCATCTCGCGGGGAAAAAGAAAACCGCAACGGAACATCTTTGCGGCTTTGCGTAATATGGCGGCGACGCGGCGTGAGCGATTATTGATTGATTCGGGTGCCACGGTGCAATGAACGTCGCTTCCCACCGCGGCTCAGTTCTGGTGGCGCCTCCCTCATTATCGCGCCTTTGTTCCGAGGCTGTGCATTCCTCACCATCCTCATTGAGCGATCTTCGCGCGCGCGCAGAAAAATTCCGCCCGCGGGCCGACCATTTTGATGGCAAGTATATGATTCAACCACCATTTCCGTTCGCTGGGAACTCGGCTCTTTACGCAATGCGCCACGTGATAATCGCCCTGCGCCCTTCATGTGTGTGCCGGGGGATGAAAGTCTCTTCACCCTTCGATTGCCTGCCATTTTCTCCGTGCCTGTCTAACTAGTGTTTTCTAATTGCTTACACGCTAATTGTTTGACTCGCTGGGTGTTTATGCGAACCCCCCCCCCCGGGGGTGGCCTGTGAATTGAAAAATCGCTCACATTGATGATCGCGCCAGGAAGTGTCAAAAGTCGCGCGGGGGGTGGAGCGGGAGGGTTTTATCACCTCGTTTTCCACCCACAACCCGGGGTGTTACAAAATGTAATAGCAATGGTTCCCTGGCCGCACCATTGAAATCGGATACTTTCGAATCAAAGAACGGCACAAAAGACTTCAACGACCGACACACGTTCCGCAGAACACGAACCCCCCGAGCTCGAGCCCGTTTTCTAATTGTGGCAAATTAATCGCAGTAGCCGCGCAGTGTGTTGTTGCGCTGGCAACAACTTACTTGAGCACCACTCTCGAGTTTTCTCTCTTTCGGTGGGTTGCGGTGCCTAGGCCCCTAAGAGAGCCGTGGCGGCCAACATTCTGACGGCCACCACTTTGGAATGCAAAACACGCCGTTTAGCCATCGAACCCCTGCAACCGGTGATCGCGCGCGGCGGGGGGGATCAGTCCGTTCAAGGTAATCGGGTGATCGCAAAGCCCCACGACCGGAGCGCGCGATTTAAGGGTACGGCCGTGCCACAACGCTAACCTGCGGTAGAGAAAGGCACCCCACAAGCTGCACACATGACGCCGTTTGGTGTGGAGAATGCACTTCAGCACCCCCCACGGGTACCGACACTGAGGAGGACGACGACGTGGCCCGCGTTCCCTTGATTAACATTTTCATGAATTTTGCATGGTGAAAACGAACCGATGCAAGCGCGCGCGCTTCATATCCGATCGTTCCCGTTCTGCGCAGCTTCGAAGCGTGCGCGGCCTGAAAGTGAAATTTAACGGAAAAAAATAATTAATAGTTTGTGCTATTTACATACCGGAGCCGGCGATTTGCGAAAAATGATGCACATTAATGGGCCCTTTAATGGCCACACGCCACAATGCGTTGTTGTTTTCTTTTTCGGGGGGCCGATCACGCTTCGACTGATGAGGGTCATTATTTGGCGTCTCTTTTTTGCACTGCACTATTGTGAACTTGGTCCTTCGGCAAGAAGCGCATCGGCAGCAGTGCCCGTTATCCAGTGCCCAGAAGTGGGTCAAATGGTGCGTAACAAACCATTCTAATGTGGCCAGCAAGAGGCAAGCAAAACGGCAGCAGCTTCGGCCAGCGGCGACTGCGTGTCTCAATTCTGCGTAAACTTGTTATCACACACACCGAGGATCGTCGGTCCTGCTAGGTAACCTGCTCCTGCTCCGGCCATGGTATCTTTACTACCAACTGCTAACGGTTGTACGTTGGCGCGCTCATGTGTTTTGCTCAATTGGCGCTCCGGCTGGCGCTGTTCCCCGCGTTCACCGTTAGGCAAATGGCAGGGACGAGATATCAAAACGAGTAGACGCAGTTTACAGTTAGACTGCGCGACCCCTGGGG
The DNA here is from genome assembly GCF_943734635.1 of Anopheles cruzii. Lineage (NCBI taxonomy): Eukaryota > Metazoa > Arthropoda > Insecta > Diptera > Culicidae > Anopheles > Anopheles cruzii. The sequence continues at coordinate 5,528,725 of NC_069144.1, forward strand.
GGCCAGCCAATCGGTCCCGGGCATTCTAAGAATGCCACGGGACGCATCCCAGCATGTCCAGCAATAATGAACTGCAAACGAGGGCTCGAGGGCCTCAAAAAAGGGCCCGGGAAAATTAGGAAAATTAAACAAAATGGCGCTGCCCATCCATTTAGCCTAACCGCCCAACCTTTAACAATCGAACGGATTCATTTACTAATGATGATAAACAAAGTCCCGGCCAAACTATCATTACGCCGACATTCGGCGCAACGTCTTATTTTGTCATTAATCAACTTTCGAGGAAGAGGCCGGACCGTCTCGGCTTTCCGATGACTCCTACTACTACTACGGCAAGCAATCATTAGTGGCGCGCATCCCTCGGCTCTTTTTGAATATTTTCCCCACCGAAACAACGCACCCCAACCGCACTGTAATCTCATAAATCTTTCTCATCGTGGGCCGAGGGTCGCGTAACTGATGATACCTATTGATGATATACCAAAAACTGACTCTCTCTCTCTCGATATCCCCTTTGGGTCACTCTCTGTGGGATTAACGATGAGTGTGGTTAATGTGTCGCATGAAATCGAACCCAACCGGCCGATCTCACTGCATGATGTCACCCGAAAACCCCGCACAAACCGATGCTGCCCTGGCTGCCCGGCTGGTGTTTTCTAACTTTCAATCATGATCCGCCCCACGATCCGCACACAGAGGAAAGTTGGGCATTTGACAAATAAATTAAAGAGCGAAAACAAAAAAAAATGCGTCCCCGAGACTCGTGAATGTGTGTCGTCGAAGTTAGTTTCTCTTTTTGCGAAGTTTTTTGTTTTGTCGAACCGAAGATTTTGCCCCCGTAAACGAGATGCCTTAGGATGGGGACCGAGTGGCCGTGACTCGTCCCGTGGCGCATCCTATCGTCCGTGCCGGTGTGGGAGAAATTCGACATCGATCACCGGGTCCGAGAGAGAGGGGGAACAGCCGGTCCGAAACAGGTCGGTCGAAACAAAAGCCGGAACCTGACTCTGACCGACCGACCGATCGGTCGGGCTCGAAATGGTCGCGGCCCATATCAGCGGCCTTTTTTGCATTCGATGCACACACGATGGCACATGGCCAGGGGGCTGTGGGGCTTCTTCGCGCGGTGGCTTTCCCGGGAGGGTCCCTGGGTAGGCTGCATACGAAAGTGGCCCCCTCGATGGTGCCCGATCGCGAAAAGCGAAACTGTGCCAAACGTGCCCACGGTGTGGTGTTTGGCCGTGAATTTGGATTCCGATCGTGCCGGGGTCATTCACCCCGAACCCGGACATCCTTATGGAGGTTCGGACCACCCGGATGGGGGTCACTCATCCTAAATAACCCAGCTTCGCTTCACGAACATTGAATTAAATTTTGGGACACACTTTTTGGGCAAACTTTGGGCTTCTGAACTCCCGGGCACGATGTTTGTCCGCGAGTTGAGAGCCGAGCCGAGTGAAACTCGAGACCCGAGAGCAATGAACCACATTAAAGCGTCGTCCGAAAGGATCGCGCATAAATCGCGCCTCTCGCCGTCCGAATGGAATGTGTTGCCGTGAAGAGGCAACAACAACAACTTGGAGGTAGCGAGCGTTCCCGTCCTGCCCTCCGATGACAAAGTGCTACAAAACTCGCCCCGTAGCCCCCAGCCCCGTAGGCCACACCAGTATCGTTCCGACCCGATCTGGTTGGCGGGCGTTGGGCAATGATTTATTTCTGGGATGTACCATTCAATGGTATTTAACATATATTAAGCTCATGTTCATGGTCGCCGCCGACACGCCGGCATGAGTCGGCGCGTGTACTCGAAAGGCAACAAAAAGAAAAAGGATAGAGCGGACGAGCCACGCTGCGCTTTCGGGTGCGCTGTGGTCGGCACAGGAAATTAAAAATAAAACACTTCTCCGTCAGAGAACCAGAGTGTGGCCCCGGGCCTAGTGTAATGTGGCCACCAACAAGAAGGCCGCCGCCGCCGTTTTCAAACCCGTTCTGGGCGGCGAAAGGAGTCGCAGATCGTGGCGGAGGATTCATTTCCCGTCCCGTCCCGCCCGACAACCATTAATCGCCACCGATCGGGCCAATTTGTTGCGTTCGTTAAATTCCACTTTATCCGCTAACGTGGCCGATTAATCGGCTCGCGCTCACGCTAGGGGCCAAAGTTCTCGATGCCGGTGCGGCCCTTTTGGCACCCAACAGAAAAAAGGGAAAGTCCATCCGCCGGGTCCACGAGTCGGTCCGTTAGATAAATAACTTTCTCACATCAATTTTCTATTGGCGCGCGCGCAAACCGCAAAGGGCCGCACTCACGTCGGAGCACCTATTTAGCACCATGGTGTTAACGGCGGCGAAGGTAAATAAGGTCCGTCCATCCGCCCGGAAGAGCTCAAGAGGCTATCTGGCGCCCTGCTTACCACTGCGCGGCTACTGCTACGGCGCCGCCGAAAAATTCGTGCCAAAACAATTAAATTTCGTGCTCCGAGAATGTCCTCCGATTATGTCTCGAGAATGGCATGCGGAAAAATGAGATCCGGAACACACAACAAGGAGGGGACGACTGGGCGCAAGCCGATCGCGTCGCGTTGGGCGATGCGAAGGGAATTTAACCTTCAACCGTCCCCGTATTTATGTCGTGGCCACCGCACCAGGGGGGCTAGGATCAAGAACAGGTTTCTGGTTCGGAACACCTTGCCGCGGCTCCGTTGCAATCTCTTACACGAGCAACGGCAGCAGCAACAGCAACAATCTGCTCCGTCGTCGCCGTCCCTGTCGTGGCGAGTCTGTTCCGTTTGATTAGTGACGTGACGGGCCCGATTCGCCGACCCGGCAGCCATCACGTACAAAAAGATGTGTTTCATAAAAGGGCAACGGGCGCAGTGAAGTGAATTTTTGTTTTAAACGATTGTTTACATGAGGCTTTCTGGGGGAGAACGTGACCACCGGGATGAGATCAGGAGTAATTTGTTTAGATTCTACCGGTGGATAATTCACGAACGGAATGCGAGCCCAAGTGTTTGTTGTCTCATGGCCGCGTCTGAAGATGTCGAATGAGTTGCAAACAAAAAACCGGGCTCCTATCACTTATTGGGTCTTCCCCGTCCGCGATTTGGACCGCGCGTGGAATGGCGGAACCGTTGTCGGGGTGCGAAGAATTGCAATCGAGAATTGCAACGTAATGGAAACCCCTTCATTCGGCGCGATCGATCCGAGAGCTGGCAGGCAGCTGGACCACCGCTCGATCCGTCCCTGCTGGATGGTGGCGGGCGAGTTGGACTCTTCATCAACCATAAACGGCTGCGTCACTTTCCAACTCCATCTCCAGCTGCCGCCGATGAGACACAGAGAGAAAACTAAAACAGCAACACTGCTTGTCCGTCGTTTTCCACCGAAACCGAGAGTGTCTTGCTAGGACTGGACCGGCTGTCCAGCAAATCTCTTTTGTGTTGTCCCCCGATGTTGCAATCGCGCTAATCGCGCATATTATGCGCTCAAAAGGGGTTATTAAAATCGTTGTGATGAATTGTACTTTTCTCCTTTCTCCTACAAATGGCGAAGCGGCGAAGAAGAAAGGTTCGGTTGTCGCCATTCGCGACGGGTTGTTGAGAATTTGAATTCAATTATTCGAAAACCAACACAATCCGACGATCCCGCACGCATCGCGGAAGAGATCGCGCGCGGATCAATTAAAGGTCCACTTTCATTGCCTTAGGGCGAATGGGGGAAGGGGCCATTAAATGCGCGTTAAAACACGTGTCGATCAGCCGTTAATACGTCACCGAGACCGTGCACCCTGGTGTGTTTTTATGTCTTTCGGACTCGGGTTATTTATGGCCCCCCTTGGTTGGGCTGGGCCGGAAGCAGGATTTCTCCCTCGATTCGGTGCAATTAGTGATGGCCCATGGGGTGCCGTTTTTTGGGAAGCCCCAGACGATAAAACGATAGGGGATGGATCCGAAAGAGACCCTTTTTCGAAGAACTTGAACCCGCCGCTTGCGTCAACTCGTTCACTTTCGCTGGACTTTGGGGTTTCTGGGACCGAACACGCTCAATGCCAGACCTCACAGTATTCTCAACAGTATTCAACGAATTCGATGCCCGTCACGCAAAGTGCATGCAGAATTTCTCGGCACCGGTGTCGATGACTGTGGCGATTTTCTCGTCCGTTCCGGGTTCGGTAAGTGATCGAGTGACAGGTAAATATCGTTCACAGTTCTAAGACCACCAAGTGGATCCCCCTGCTTGCTTGCGAGCCTCGAGATCCACAGCCTGAGACGAATTAGGTCATGCGCCTGTCACGCGTCAGCTCTCAGCTGGCCTGACCATGACCACGACCTACAAAAATGTGCGCGTGGTTGGCTGGCAATTAACGGGCAGCAGCAAGGTTACCGTTCCGGAACCAACATGCCCCCGGTGAGGTTAGACTGCGTGATGGTCTAGCGTTGGGGGTTTTGATTTGTAGCACCCTCGGAGAGGACGTAAATAACCGCCAGTATGGGGCACCATCGGGGACACTAGGAACACCGCTACTCTTATCCGGGGCACGGGGCACTCCAGAATACTTAAACGTCTGGACGATTGCTCCGGATTTTAACGGTCTGGAACCATTTTATTTGCTCGCGATGTTTGCACAACACACACGAACCACCCCGATGGTCGCCAATCTTATCCCTGGTGGGTCCATAAAGATCGAGGCTCGGGAGCTACGCGTTTTGAAGATCTGCCGAGTGCCCAATTAACCGGCTAGCGGGGCTAACCATAAAGATGCCATAAGGAAGGGCGGTAAACGACGACGAAGCTCGACGGACGGGAAAACGGATTGATGCTGTACGATTCCTGCTGGCCAATCGATTGCTCTTTGCTCCCGATTGCTAGAGCGCGCACTTGTGACCGATCATTACCGGCCCCGGGCGCTGTGGCAAAATTTATGATTAATGCTACGGGAACCGGCGCTCAGCGTGATTCGCAGCCCCATACCCGTCCCGAGGGATGATGGAAAGCTGGTGGTGGTGAAAAGGAAAATTGAATTACTAAACATTACCGTTTTGACATTAAGCGGTCGGTGGTGATGGTGACGGGAAAACCGGGCGGCCGCAGTGGCGCTGGGGAGTTGGCGCACAACTTTCTAGAAGCAATCACCGGGGGCGATGATGATCGATGCAAATGTAGCAAACGGTTTGCCACCGTGCGGGCTGGCTGGCGGTCGGTCAAGCTGAGCTTTCACGCCACGGACACACGCAGGCACACCGCAGGTCCCGGCCGAGAGCGTAAACATTGTTGGCAAATTGGAGACAAACTATCACACCGGGAACAGCGCGCAGCGCAAGATGGTTCAATCACTTGCCGGTCACCTTCACTGGCCCGGGGGTCCGGTTTCGATAGTGTGGACGGAAATTGGACGCTGATGGAAACACTTTCGGATGCAAATCGTTGGCGATTTGCGCGCGTTACGTTATCGTAGGGCACTGGATTTCAAACGGATCTATCGAAGGAGGCGAGGACGTTACTGTTTTTTGGAGACCTATTGATAGGAATCTGCTTTAAACATAAATCCAAACACAACGATGTTATACAGGGTTATTTATTCTCTAGCTTCAAAAAAGGACTTTAAAAACTAATTGTTTAATGAAATATTTGGTTAACATTAAGTTTGTACTTCAGTGCCCCACAGGTGACAATTTTTTTTAGGTAGCCACAGGGAGAGGAATGTGCCTCATCGCTGAGGAAATTTTGCTGCAAAAATGTGCGTTTTCGGTCTGTTGCTCAAGAACCTAAGTTTTACTCAATTAAAAACTTTGTTCTGTTGCTAAGCGATTCATATTCTAAAATGGTTGGAACTTGGTTGAATATATAGTTTGAGTGTCAGCCCTGTGTTTTTGAAATTGCAAAATAGATAACCCTGTATTACGTTGATAAATTGATCGATTCAAATTAGATTCCTTTGAGCTCGGTCTTTCATTAGCATTTTGCAACTAAATTATGTTACTGGTCCCCTGGACTGGTTTCGACGCGTTGTCGCGTCGATCAGTTTTTAATCCAATCATCTGTGGTGAAACGGAAATTCGAGCGGTTCGAGCAGCTGCTCGAAAGGTGCTGCTGCTCGATGCAGGCATACGGTAGCTTGCATGTGGGAACGCCGTGGCCTTTCAGGGTGATCGCAGGTCGGCGGCTTTCCACCACGGCCCGGCCCCAAGGGTTACCAGAAGTTTTCCAAAAGGGGTCACCGATAGTACTGAAAAAAAAAACTGAACCCAGCTTTAGCAGCTCGTATAACTTCACAATTGTGCCGTTTAAGTTTTTATTACAATAAACTCCAACTCCACACTTATCCCGCAAATCCCGCGCCACGGTTGCACAACACAACAGTCCCGATAACCCGGGGAGCCGCTGCCTAAAAGGCGGACCCGCATAATCGATAAGTTAAGTACCATCGTAAGAGTCACCGCCACATAAAGTGGTTCATGACCGGCTACGGACGGATTTGCCGTTGCATAAAAAGCAGTGCGCCACACCTGAGCGCCCCAAAGGGCCTTTCCGACATCTGTTTTGTCGTTTTTTTTTTCTCACACGCCGACAGCACCTTTCGCATGGAGCACTTTTTCCAGGAGTTGCACCGTTTCGTGAGTTCACTTTTCACCCCCTTCGCGGCATTCTTCGTGGCGATGGGGGTCAACAAACTCTAATCGTGCTCCCGTTCACCCTCCCACGTGACTAAACCCGGCCGGTCGGGTGGGTGGGCGGTGTGCGAACCGCCGTCGGTTGAAAGTGAACGTCGTGGTGACCGGCCTATCTGGCACGCCGACTGCCGACCCCGGGGGTTTGACCTGGCTGGCAGGCTGTTTAAGCGGCATGAACCGCAAATGGCATGGCGGTTTACGAGCTTGGGAGCCCCCAGGGAGTTCCGAGTCCCGTAATTTACTGATTGGGCCCCGTCGTTAGCCCCCCCACACAATGGCGGTGACCTTGGGTTGAAGATGATCCTCCTGCTTTTCGTGGGGCCGTTCGTTTTGTTGCTCACTTTTTTTGTTTTCTTTCAACAAAGTAATGCACTTTCAGGTTCCGGCCCGATCCCGACCCGGGGGGCGGGTCCGACGGGAAAAGAATTGCCCCTCGCGGTCGCCGGGGCCAATTAAAAATCATTCGCGACGGTGGGCATAAACATTCCACAAGTGAGAGTTTTGGCGGAGTTTCGCGAGTTTCGATTTTCAATCTGCTCAGTTCGTTCGTCGTGGCGCGCATTGGGGTGGGCTCAACCTTCTTGCTGGTGGCTGGTCGGAATAAAACGAAAATCAAGATGTCGGGAAATGTTTTATGCATGCCGCACGAGCGGGGCTCGCGAGCCCGCAAACATTACACGGGTTAGTGCACTTTCTTTGTCACACAAGGCGCATGGCGCATGGCGACACGTACACGATCGCGCGCCCGGAGGGACACACCACACCCAACCGTTGGGTTGGGTAGGCGCCAACGAGCATTAACCTATGCCGAAAGGTGTGTCTTCTGCCGCGCGCGCCCGGAGGGTTGGCGCGTTTTGTTTTATTTCCCTTTCACGTCAACCGAACGGACGAAAGACTTAAAGTGACGAACCTCGCCCTGCATGCCCGAGAGACTGGTCTTAGAAGTGAAACTCACGGACCGCGCGTCGTTTCCACCTTCCTTCCTCTCCTTTCGCGCGTTCTATTTTCGACGTTTGCATTTAAAAATAAAATCCTCATTTAAATACGCGCCGCCGCGATGGCGCGCTGGCGGAATGTGCTGGCACTGGCACGTTCGGGCGATCGATCAAAATCTGCGCGAAGGACTGCCCTCTGCCATGTCGTGAACGCCGTCGCCGCCGAACGAGAAAGAGAAACTACTCTTAACGCGCCGCGATGTGACGAATTCCTACAAATTAGCCCCGCGAGCGATATGCCGGGCCCCCGGCTGGCCGTAAGGTGCGTGAACCATAACGCAAGGTCTCCGGTCGGGTTGGGTTGCAAAACGCGGTCTGGAGTGTGTAGAGCGTGAGAACCTTTTTGGTGGGCTTTTTTTCTTCTCTCCTGCTATAAACTGCTCCCCGCCGACGATCGAAGGACATTCGCGGTTTGACATCGTAAAATTGAACTCTAGTCCCCGCGCGCGTGCGTGACCCTGACGACGGCAGGAGCGTATCGAGAGCGCAGGTTTGTCAGCAGCACAACCCGTAGCCACAAGCGACCAATTAGCGGCGAGGCGAGGAATGGTAAATTAAGAGAAAGACATACAGCCGGCCGGCAGAACTACAAAGAGTATGCCGCGCGATCTGGGGACGATCAGCAGGAGACACCGTCAAGGAGTAGTAGCACCGTTCCAATTGGCTTCTTGGCCGCAGAATATGGATTTGCTTTTGGAAGTCCGTGAATATAGCACACCTATCGAGCGTGTGCGCGCTCTCTCTCTCTCTGTAGCTAACTAGCTGTCACCATGTTTTAATTTAATTTTCCATTTATTCAACGCAGCAGAAAAGCGCTCATAGATCACGGTCGTATTTCATCACGATTAATTGGAGAAACTGTTTGGAAGCAATTAAGTTTGCGATTGGCCGTACGCTTGGGCCGTGTCTGCTCACAGGGTTCACATTTCAATAACTTACTTTCAATTAGCAGCGATAAGAGATAGGAAGAAAGTTTTAACGGAGCTTTTTCTCTGGACAAAGTGATGATTAATCTACCATTCGTCTTCGTTACGCGACCACTTCGGGAAAGTGTGTTCGATTTTACGTCGCTCATTGGTGGCCGGCCCAAACGTAGCTCCTGTTATTGATCGTTAGCGTCGAAGAGAATAGAAGAATGTGTCTTGTCAGCTTAGTGCCCAAACAAGTGGCCCGTGGGCTTAAAAGATCAGCTGTTCAAGCGGTCGCCAACATTACGGTGGTTAGGACGGCTACGCCAGGTTCTATTTTATGCTCCTGCCACTCCGGGGGCACCGGTTCAGAAGGGTTCACACGGGGCCCACCAAGAAACGGGCAGCCCGAGTGGGGAAGGTTCGATAAATAAATAGAATGTGAGACCGAAAATTCAAACAGACAGCAGCACCCCGAAAGCTCCCGTTGCCAAAGCAAACAAGGCCCCCCGCTGCCGCCGCAAGGTTTGGCTACATGGCGCATGAAACTGGATCGCGCCGAAACGCTCCGTGTGAGTAACTACCGCTTTCGATCACTTTGCGAGGCGGTCGGTGGTCGCATGCGGCGCTGCATGGCACCTCTGGCGCTGCGCCACAAAACTAGGTTATGTGTTTTGTAGCGTAAATGTTTATGACTTTCCAGCATGCTCGGGACGGCGCCGAGTACTCTGGTCCGGGAGGGTCCGAGGTGATGACGAAGCCAGCTGCCGGCCGAGTGGGGAGTGTTCTTAGCCCCCCACAGCTTGGCATCTGAATGTGTATCGATCGAGATCAACTTCAGAATTGGAATGTGTCGATGAGATCGAAACAAGCAGTTAGATAAATGCTCTTTCCAAACACTCTGAGACTTAAGTTAATGCGAGTGTGTGTGTGTGTGTTTGGCACTTAATTTAATAAGCTTTTATTGGGGCCCGCTGCCGCATGGTCAGGTGAAAACCTGATTTTAAATTATCCCTCTCTTAATTGATCGAGGACCGACCGAGAGACCAAGAGAGAGAGAGAGAGAAAAGACCCGCGTGGCGCGCGCAAAAATCAATCCAATACAACCCACGGTAAGCGTGACCGGTATCGATTCTTAAAACGCCAACATAATTGGCACTCCTGCTGCTACGAATGCAATCAACTAATTTCAGGTTTCGGAACTGCACTGGCACTGGCGCTGGGGCCTTCTCTCCCGTTCGAAATCCTCTAAAGGGGCCACCACTAAGTGGAACTGTTACTTAATCACTGTTTTGAAACATTTTCCTAAAATTATCCTCCGAAATGCGCGCGTGTAACGATCGGCAACCACGATATGCTTATGAGGGCTGAGGGCAACTGAAGTCCGTGTCACGATCCGTGCCGCTTTCCTGCACGCGACCCCGCACGCGGGACCCTCTAATCAACCGCTGACACGGGTGTGTGTGTGTGTGACGGTCAGCCCAACGTTCGATTTCGACCCCATCCTGGGCTGACTTCCGGTGCGCCGCTTCCAGATTCCGATCGGTGAAACTCCCTATGGGGAACCGCTTTTCAAATCTCTGTCACGCTCAGCGGTGGCCCCGCCAAGAAAGCGCACATCCAGCGGAGAGGCAATTTATCGCCAGGAAAATTCGGAAGCAGAAGAAGCGGGCGGCAATGGCAAACCATCGCCCCGTTACGCGCCATGCCTTATCCGGCCACGTGAGGCCTGGCCCTGTGCGTTACACGATTCCGCAGATTTTGGGCCCCGCCGACTGGCGGCGATTAGCAAACGAGACGCAGGCCACGCGACTCTGTGTGTGTTTGTGGTATTAAAGCCTATTATTTCCAGCAACGCTCGGTACCGATCCCGATCCACGCGAGAGAGCCGCTAATGAGCGAACCACCCTCCCGCGCACGGTCGGATTGGGACTGCGCAGGACTCGCAGCGCGTTCTGTGAACCGTTTTTCCATCGCGTTTGTGTGCGTTTACCACATTGCCTCATTGCCATTGCCACTGCTGCTGTTGCTGTTTAGTCTTCTTTATTTCGGGGCCAGCGAAAGTGACAGTCAATTGTAGATAAACTTTCGAAAAGAAACAACGAGAGCGAAAGCCAAACGGCACACTACGGGGACGGTCACGGCAATCCGTGCTGGTCCGGTGCAATGGTGCATCCACGGAACGGAAAACCATGGTCGGTGATCGATACCCACAAGCGGGTTTTCGGAAAAGCGGGGAATCTCTAGTCGAAGGAGCACAAAACGGGGTCATAAAGCATACATTTTAGCTCAATGTATTCGTTTTCTCCAATTAGTTCCTGATTTGATGAATCGCATTGACAAGTAAGGTCAAAAGTACAAGTCTTTTAATGCAATTTCTATCAAACGGGCTGTAAGATTTGAAACCTTGAAGTTCCCCCTGAATGTTGCCTGATTATTGACAACAATAACTGGAAAGCTCAACGCCATGACGCCAGACTTTAAACTTCACCTGCAATCTCTTAAAATAGCAACCCATAAACCGGACCGGAAAGAAACCGAATTCCCGAAACTGCCCCCAAAAACTGCGCCCCTAAAGCGCCACGTAACGCCCCAGACAGCGATTTAGGAGATTAATCGTGATTTTTAGGTTTCACTTTCACGCCGCGCGCGACTCGCGATTACTCCACCACCGCGATTGGCCTGGCGAAATTGGCGAACCTTTCGGCTGTGGCACGCGAATTAAAAAGTTTCGCCCCCGGGCTACGGTGGGTCGGGTCGGTTTTTGGCTGGTGACGGAAATTTTACACCGCGTCACCGCGTTCAGAGACCCTAAATTCCTAAATTCCCAAAACAGGTTCCTAGCGATATTTTGGGAAAAAAGGCAGCAGCCTTCCACGAGAAGATTGATCGACGCGACCGGTGACGCGACCTGTTCCGTAGACCCACGGAACAGGTGGAAGCGGCCACGGGCGGGCGGGGGGTTGATGTTTACATTATCGGGTACCGTTCCCCGACACGCATAAACGATTGTCATATTTCATGTTTTTCCGGCCCTTTTCGACCCTCGACTCGATTGACTTCTGTACCGGTGTGCGGTACGATCACCACCGCCGTACAAGTGCGAGGCCCTTTTCTGGACGGAGCTCTGTTTCCCCGTCCCCGTCCCCCCGGCGGAAAGGTTGGCTCACTGCGATAATGATCGTCAGCAACGCGCGATCGGTGATCGTCTTCCGTCTAGCCCAAAAGGCAGCATAAATTGAACGTCATTTCGACCTGTCCGACGGCTATCGCTTCTCGGGGAGGATTTATTCGTCGATTCGAAGAACACTCGCCCCCGACGAACCGAATAAGGGCTTCATTTTTTTTCGAAGACGAGCGCGTACCAGTGGCGAAGCAATTCAAAAGACTTCATCGACCGGCAGCGACGAACCCTCCGTGGACAGGATTCGGCTGTGGTGCACTGGAAGTGCTCACGTGTGTGTGGGTACAGCAATCAGAATCCCGTTGATTGACTCACTTCGTTGTTTGTACGGTGCAATCGTCTGCAGCAGAAGAGCTGCGTATCGAAAGGAACAATCAAGAGGCCGAAAGAGGGCGAACAGGACGGAGTAAGGACTCGGGCCAGAAAGTGAAGAGAAGAAGAAAAATCAATTTCTTTTGATTCCGCCACGGGGCACCGTTCGCCGTGCCGGGAGTTCGTTCCGGAGATCCTGCGCAGCGCTGCATCCAGCATCCGCTGTGCCGCTGTGTGGGTTTACAAAGTGTGTGCCAACGCGTCTACGCACCGCACCCCGCACCCCGCTGGCCCCCGGGGGCTGGTCGCATAATTTTCCCCACGGACATTGTTATTTGGCCTCCCCGTTGTCCTCCGTCCGTCCTTCTGTCTCTTGTGTCCTGGTTGTTTATTGTGCCATTGTCAGGCTCAAATTGTACTCGGTCCCTCGGGGTGTGATCCCTGGAGAGTGGATCGCTTGTTGCCTGTATTATTATGTTCATTTTTTTGTACACGCTCCCCTCCGAACGAATGTCCGTCCGGGAGGATCATGTGTTGTAGAAGATCATGCAAGCGGAGCGAGGGCTCACGCAATGTGGGGCTTCGAGGATTTCGAAATCTACCCACCAGCGGGAGAAATAATTACCGCCCGCGGGGGGAATAGGCATAAATCCATCCCCAAACGGGCCAAAACCGAACTTATTCGGGATATTTTATAAAAAAGCTACAATCATTTGATCATTTAACCTTGTTTTTTTATTGTTTTTCTATAAATAAAACATCGTAAGTCATCCTGCTAGCGGAAGTATCTTATAATTATGGTCCCAACACGAAGGTCCTCCTCGCGACGACCTGCCAAACAACCTGTCCAGATGGACCTGTCCCGATGACTACCTGTCCAGCAATAAATCCCCACGTTTAAGGGGGCAAGGACCTTAAAGCGTTGAACAAAAAACCGAAGAGGAGCACCAGAAAAGGAAGTTAAGATACATCTTTTCGCCCATCGCTCCCCCGTGGATTGCGCACCGAAGAAAATGGGTCAGCCCATCGACGAAGCCGAGGGCGGCCCGCATCCTGTGGGCTCCAGAAGTATGGGAACAATGGTGGTCAAACAACGGTTTGCAAAACGGAACCGGTCGGAACCGAGCTGCCAAGCCCATCCAGCACCGGCAGCCAGAGGCTTCCTTGGGCAAGCAAAAAGGGCCTCCCCGTCCATATCGCAACCGATCGATCAATGAGCGGGACCGGTTTTCTTTCTCGTCCTCCCCGAAATGGACGAGGGCAATCAGCTGCACGTACTTCTGGCATGCTTCGACGAGCGAAACGCATTTATTTCATTGTTATTACATGCGACCCACCATCATTATTAGTGTTGTGCTCTGCTCCGCCGATGCCGATGCCCTTTTCGTGTGGGCCACACTGCAGCGTGTTTCCTCTAATTGATTTTTGGGTTTTTTTTGGGTGTCCAAAACTCCCAAAAAGTTGAGTCTCTCGGAACTCGAAGGCACGGCAATGTTTGCAAGGGTGAAACAAAAGCCTCCCCACGAGCGGGGATGATTTCTCAATCTTAAGAAGAAAGTCACGTCAAGTGGTGGGGCTGTTCGGCCGCCGGCCAATTACACTGACCGGTCCCTCCGCAAGGCGTGATTTCAGAAGCTGCGCTCCATGGAGCACTTCGCATGCATTGGCAGCATTTTCGGCAGCGCCCTGTTTTTTGTGCCTTTTAAAGTCGTTTCCCACAGCAAGGACACCCGCTAGGTCCCATCGGGGCAGGTCGATCGACGGCAGAGGCAGCGTAAAGTATGCGGAAACGTTGGAATGCACTCTGCGCCGTACTTGGACCCAGGGCCGTTGGCTTTTGGGCGATGCACCTGTGGCTGGGGTCAATTGTTTCCTGACAGCGATCAATCAATCATCGGGATTTGGGGGCATTTTTTGGTATCAACGAGCTTTCATACAGTTAGTGACGGGTTGTGATCAGTTTATAAATCGAACATTATTCAGAGTGATCTTATTCACGCTACTGTGTTTCAACCAACAAATGATGCCAGTCGTATGGAAACCGAACGTTGATCTAAGCTCTACTGCTCTTTATAAAAACCTTCAAAGTTGCGGCATCACCAAACCTTGCTCAACCATCATCTGGCGCGGCTGGGGCCACGAAATGAAATCGTTGCAAAGGTTGCTGTCGTTTGCCGAGTGCAACACTATCGCGATCTTGTTTCGCTTCCGAAATATTCTTTCATCAATCATGTCCTCCGGCGCAGCCACAGAGCTTGCTGCTTGTCGATCCTTGTTCGGTCACATCAATGCCAGAGCGAATGCCGAATGCTCGCTGACGACATGACCAAAGGCACCCTCGTTTTCCAAAGCTGCCGTGCCGGAGAGACGTGTGCCCGTGGGCTTCTGCGTGCTTCCAATACTTAGTAGCCAACCTTAGCCATCGTCGCCGTACGCAAAACGATCGCGCCCGCCGCACACGATGGAAAGTGAAAGAGAGCGACGGATGGCGCAATGGCCCACGACGGTCGGCCCAATCGGTTATGTTGGGTGGCACGGCGAAAACATGGAATACATACGTATACGTGTGATTGATAAAGTGAAAGGCTTACAACCGAAATCAGCACAATCGACAATGTGCCGGGCCGGACCGGGCTGCGCACGGCTGGGCTGCTGGGTCGTGTCAACCCGAAGCTCAAGCATCATAAACTGCCGGTGGCCGCGAGAACTGTAGTAATATGTTGTGGTTGTTATCTTCGCACAGCAATCCGCGGCTGATGTCGGAGCCGACTTTCTAGTCCACGGGCGCGCGCCACTTCTGGTTTGCCAGCGCCAGGTACACGACGCGGGACACTCGGGCCGCGAGTTTGGATCCTAATCCTTCCTACGCAGCGAGCTGGACGAAGTTATTTTTAACGAACACACATTAAAACGGAGTTATGGGCTGCCAGCCCGAGGTTTCGAGACCGAGATCCGCGCCAGGTATTTGCCCTTGAAAAAACCTTCAACAGTGAATTCCATTCCGTTCGGCTACACCTCCCTCGGGCGTTCGATTTTTCCGCTGCAAGGCGACATTCGCGCATCTGATCGGAGCCCTCTCGAGCGATGGCGAGAAACCGAAAACCAAACTCGGCTTCATCTCGGTTTCAACATTTCCGCTAATGGGTGCTAATTAGACTGAGCTTTTGAGGTTCGGTGCTGCCCGTGTGATGTTGTATGGCAGCGCACCGACTTCAAACGACTTATCATCCCTCCTGATGTCACTCCGTTTTCTGCGTTTTTATGCTTATCTCTCAACCAACCGCCTCTCTCTCTTCACCCCTTAGACCCCCAGCTGATGCCGGAAGACCCGGAGGCGACGGCGAAAGGTGACTACGCGTTCGACAATCCGGCGTTCAAGACGGATGGAGCTCCGGGGGGCACGAGTGGCAATGGTGTCGGTAGCGGTGGCGTCCCGGTCAACAAGACCGGTTCCCCGCTTGATCCGAGCTGGACCGCAAAGCAGAGTACGATCGAGAAGCAGCGCAAAACCGTCGACGATAGCTACGTGAATGTAAGGCGGCGTGTCTACGGCGCTCCCTCCGACAACATGAAACCTCCTAACCCCCGTGTACCGTGCCCTTTCGCGCATCTCCATAGGTGACCGCACCGCGGCTGGTATCGTTGCGCGGTTCCGACTTTACCGGGTTGGGCGTCGAGGTGTACGGCGGTCTGAAGGAAGGAATCTTCGTGAAGAAAGTGATGCCCCAGGGTCCGGCCGCCGGTCTCGTAAACACAGGTAAACAACACCTTTCGGGGTTCGGACGTTCGGCGATTATAAGCCGATCATCAGCCGGCGATCATGCTCATCATGGGCCCCAATTAAAAATGTTTGTTGATGATGTCCGATGACTTCTCACGCGACGATTTAATTACATAACAGCCTGGTCTGGCCTAGCCTGGACTGTCTGGATGACACAGAGACACGTATATTGCAGGAAACAGGGTAAAGAACCGGCGCTTTGCGCTGACCAACTAACCTCCCCCGACGGCGTGCTTTCACTTCTGACATTAGCCATGTCTGAGCACCCTGTGACCCATTGGGCGATCAATCTTTCTTGAGTTAACCTATCCGTAATTGAAGTCCTGGGACCTTTCGCTTTACTTGGATTGGAATCAATTTTCCAAAACTCTGTGGTTCTTTTTTAAATAACGGAAAGCTTACGTTTAGAGTTGATGCCAAACTGCACCCTACTCTGCTCGTGTTTCTTTTGCCTATGGATGGCCTATAATCGGAGTGCTTACAGTTTACAAAACGATCACGAGCCCGAGCTTTCGGTTTGACAACGAGCCATCCATCTGCCCACAAT
>NC_069144.1:5545322-5606730 GCF_943734635.1 Anopheles cruzii
AGGACGATCGCGCACCTGTCGGACGATCGATAACATCGCAGCGCAGCCCACGAAAACGCCGGTGGCGTGCGATGGTGGTAAGTGAAGAACCTCAGCCTCAGCCTGTTACTGCACGAGGCAGTCACAGTGCGCGTAACTAGGTCTAGGTCAACGGACCATCACACTCATTGTCCCGATTAGTATATAAGGAGACCAAAATTGGCAATAAATTCAGAATCACTTTGGAACTCGAAAGGAGAAGTTTATTGCCAATCCGAGTACAGCCTAATCTGATCCTCAACCCGGGACAATCTGCCCCTATCCCAACGGTCGAAAGAACCGCTCTCCCCTCTTCGGGATAGGCCTCCACCAGTGAGAGGCACACTAACTGAAGAGGTATTAGAGAGTCGGGGCTCGAGGCCACTTTCGGGCATTTTTGTGCGACTGCCGTCCCAACGAGCAGACGGGTCCCTCCTTCGCGGGGCCTGCTCGAAGGGCCGTGCACGAACACCATCTATCGGCTCGAGCATTCGCCGCAAATCCAGACTGTCAATCAGGCAATCGATAAATTCAAGCGGCTGTAGCTTGACCATTATTCTGCCGCTGTGCAGTCCCTGTGTGGCGGTGGCTGCTGCGTGATGAAATCTGATTTGGATGTGTGGTTACCATATACACACCAGAAGTATTTTGCACGTCTCGTGCTCTTCCCTGGCCTGCTACTGGAGCTCGTTTGCCGTCCGCCAAATTTACCCATTTTGTCTCACAGTTGTGAAATTCTGTTAAGAACTTTTTTTTTTACGTATATTTATTAAATCCTAGGTTGAATACAAAGTCAATATGTACAAACTGGCACTTATTGCATTATTCTACTAGTCGGTTACCTGTTCGGTACTCCGGCACGCCTCCATGGGAACTATACCGCTATTAAAAAACAAATGATGACCAGTGTAGCCTTCAACTCTTCTGGCATCGTTCCCGTACACCACACGCATCGTAAACTTTCGTTCCGATCGCGTCTTCAGACCTAACCCGGAACAAGAACAACAGAGAGAGGGTGTGAGTGCGGGAGAGTTGCTAATCGTTAGCTCCTGCTTTCTAAGGGTTTTTAGAGTTGTTATCAGTGGTGATTCCGTGCGAATCCGAAACCACAGTTGGTGGGAACGGTGTGCGCAGCTCGTGCCAATAACGAAATAGCAGAATTAAATGCTCTGCAATCTGCAGGCGACGCGCAGCGGCAAAACTCGTTGAGTCACCGCAAAAACCGTGGAGATAAATCGTGTGCTAGTGTGTGTGATAGTGTGCGCGGCTTTCACCAGTACACTCAGTACTAGGACTCAGCGCACGCTGGGCGAGTTACTCAAGTAATCACCCTACACTACTAGCAATAGCGCTATCACTTGCTAGCTAGGGAGATGAGCGCCAAGGGAGACGAGGCGCTGGAGACGGCGGCAATTTTTACAAGGAGCAAAATTGTCGCACATTCTCCGAAAGGTAAGGCGGAAACGTAGGGGGGATGTCGGCTGACGGAGGCAGGTACCCCCACAACGGCAAGCAAAGAGGGTGCGCAAACGCTTTCCAAATGGTAAAGCAACGCTTTCGACAACTGTCAAAAGTGGGGTAATTGGTGAAAGTTTATTGCTTTCTACACAACTTAGCCCCGTCTTATAAAGTTATTGCACTGTTTCCTAACAATTGCTTTTTCATTATAATTACAGAAACGAAGGCGTGTAGCTCATATTTCGGGTGCCCAAAGTGCATAATGAAAGGCATATGGAGCGATTTTAGACAAGTGTCCTTCACCAACGGTAGTTCACCCGAGCCGAATCACACGAAATATGAGTCGCCTCTACGTACGCATGCCGGATTCATGGGAGGAGCAGAAGAGCACAATACCAAACACAGAATACCCGAGGACCCTAATAGTTGTCCCCTCCAGGAGTTAGGCATTGATGTCGTAGAGGACGTCCTGGTAGGAGATGATCGTCATCTCCTGCACTTAGGAGCAGTAAGCACTTTTTTCGAAACTTTCACCATGAACGGAACCACGGGGAGCTCGACAAAACCATTGCCATGTGGCCGCCACATACATGGGCTTACATTTTGGACGTAGCTGGGTACGTGGTGCTGCAAGCATCCCTCAACGAAGCTGATTTTGAAATCTACTGCTGTTTGCACTGGGGCATAGCAATTTGTAAACGAACATGCAACGAGAGATATTTGTCATATGCAAGGCGCCTTCTTAAAAGATTCGTTAAAACATGGGGCGAAAGAACCGGCTGTGTGCCTTATTGCATCCACAGCCATCTTCACTTAGTGGACGAAGTACGTGCGAAGGGACCGTTGCCGGTGAATTCTACCGACCAAGCCGAGAGGCCAAGCTTACCTCCACCACCACGTGAATACAGTAGACAAAGCAAGGGCGTCCCAGCAAGTTGTTGACGCTTTCTTCCATCGTGAAAAGGCGTTTACTCCACTTCCCTTCACCGGCCCTATCATCACAAACAACGGTTATCATCACAAACAACGGGTTCTTTTAGAAAAATTCTTACTAGGAAGTGAAAACATTTCGCCCAATGATAAGGATGCCTGGTTTCTGCGATAATCATCAAAGCTTATATAGTGTGCAAAATGGAAACATATATAACTTTGAAACTCTTAACTTCAGAGTTCTGAGATTATAGTGCTAAATGTACGGTAACGCACCAGAATATAATGAATATGAGGAAAAGCGAAATGAAGCGAATCGTAGGTTAGGAAAAAAGGAATAATGTGAAATTTTTAAAAATAGTCGCGAAATATGGAAATATTTCTGGAAAAAATTGCGTCAGTACTCTTTGAGTACGCAAACACGAATCAAAATGTAAAAATGATGGCACCTGTGGCTTTGCTGTTTCGTTTTCGCCTCCACGCGCCCAATGCGACCTTATCTGTACCTTACAGATAGTACAGTCGCTGTTCCAGCGCTTCGTGAGGCTGTTGTTTGATGAACTGGGATACCAAAAATGCCAGCTTATGAGCATACTGGCAGACTGCCGGTACTCGTACGGCCCCAGACCAATTGTAGTACAGCAGCGTCTGCTTGCTGGAGTACACCTGCAGCTGATCAGACGTCAAGCCACTCTCGTTGAAGATGATGTTGTACGATGTCGGCGACACCGTGCCCTGGCGTACAGACTGCGACACGAGGAAGAAGTCCGACCTGCAGCGGATAATAGTAAAGCGCAATCGACACACGTCCGATTCGGTTACATGTAAGATATGATTGTTTTTATAACGAGACTTACCGTTCCGGTAGAGTGATGACGTCATCGACCACAGTTCCAGGTCTTGGGTTGCTTTTGCCCAAGAACAGGCGAGTGTTGATGCGCTTACTGACGACAAGCACTGCCATCTGAGGCTTGATTTCTTCTTTGTTGCCTGCGTAGGCTTCAGTGAGGCGCTTCTTGATGGTTTGCACCTCGTGTTCGACGACATGGTTCAGCTGTCCATCGCCAACGCCATCGCGGTAAATGATTACTCGACGCGGTAACGCTTGTGTCCCGAATTGGCTCTGGTAGCTACGCAGAGCTTTCGTAATGTTGGTCGAGATAAAGTTCGACAACTCTTCGCCCCGGCTGTGGTGTTCCACGCTAGAAAAGTAACGTGGTTCCCTTTGGTTCGGGGCATACATGGTAGCCACGAGTGCGCCGTAAGACTTGGATTTATCGTGCGTATCGTTGCACACGTCGAATCCAACAATCATGACACTGGTGAGCGGATTCTTGACCATCCAAGGTATTCCTCCCAGCTTGCACGTCAACTGGATCGCGACTTTAGTTCCCACCGACATCAGGCTGTTGGGATTGCCATTCTTTGGGGTTATGGTGCGCGATTTGATGACCTGCGTCGGGATAGCACGATCTACGCAGCATTTCTTCTTGATCGCGCCGTAGCGATCGGCACGATCGTTCGATACTACGCACATGATGAGCTGCGGGTCCTGGTTGACGATTTGGTTGAGAGCTTGTACGTAATTATTCATCTGGTCAGTTTGAATGACCGTACTGAAAATAAAACAACACACAACACAGATGCATCATATTTGTTGGACTACATACCGAATCTTAAAAAAAACGCATACTCACAATTGCGGCGGTGCGATCTGCATCCCCAAACCTTCCGACACTTTTGTCAATGTGCGAATGAAATCGTTGATCGTGCCTTCACTACGCCGCTCAACTACCACAAACCAGCGTTGCAGTGGCACCACCTTGAACATTCGGTTTCCGCGGAAAGCGTTTGTCCAATCCGCCTCTGGACCAGAGGGTGCGGTCCTGTCTCCGCCAAAATATATTGTTTCTGGAGCCAGTACGCGAGCTGGTAACTCTACGAGGCGCCTATCCAGCTCGGTTTTCCAATAAGTGAACACTTCGCGGCTTGCCGGCGAAGTATTCAGGCGCTGGTTAAACTTTTCCAACCGCTCTATGCGTTTATCCGCACCAATCCGGGTGTGGTCGGCGATGGCTCGCATTAAACGCATGTTATTGCGCATGTCGTCTGTAATGCCCGTGGTTTGGCACAGCTCGGGCACCAGATAGATCGGTGTCGTGATGCCCGAGCGCTGCATGCGCATTGTCGGGGTCGACACCAGCAACGGTTGTTTTGGATCGCGGATCTGTCGGTTGTACGCATCTTTGAAGTACTGCAAAAATGTTATCGTCGTCCCGTCTTTTTTCGTGAAGGATGAAGACGGCGTCGTATTCCAATCGACGTCACTAATTTTATACGTCTTCTGGTTGTAAACGCACATGACAACGGAGCCGATGACTTCTCTTGCGAACTGCTCTTTATTTCCGATCGCAGCCATGCGCGCGTAGACTGTGTCGGTGCGAACCACACGATGGGTCACATCGACGCACATTAGAATATCCTTCTCGTGTTGTCTTATCGAGGTTATGTACCCCGGGTACAACTCTAGATTGAACTCTGGGACGGCGATTTTTGCTTCTGGGTCGAAATAATGACGGTTCAACTCCAACAGCTTCAGGCTGGCCAATGCCTGGCGATGCAACAAGTTAAGTACCATCATGGCCGCTTCCGTAGTCATATCCACCGTGCCAACGTGCCGGATCTTCAGCTGGTACAAATTACTCGTGCGTTCATCCCTCACCTGTATCTCCGTCTCTTCGTTTTTCAAGCAGTTGTAAAGGAACAACATTGTGCCTTCGTATATATACGGTCCAAATACTGGCGCCTGGCTCCTCAGCAGAGCGTGCATGAGCCCTGTGTCCTCCACAGGCGGCTCGAAATCTATGCGATATTTGAATATCACACTCTTTTCCTTCCTTACCAACCGGAAGTAGTTGGCTTGCAACTTAATAGGCTGTCCTGAACTTCCTTGTTTAGTAGCTGCCAGGCGCGTTACTACTATCTCCGGTATGTAGCGCTTGCTCCTGATAGCCCCGCGGCCACCTTGTGCTGCGCCCTCGCCACGCGGAACGGCCACCGTCGAGATCGACGCACTACCGTCGCTTCCACCTGCCGGGACTAAAGAAACTACTGCTCCTGCTGATGATGAACCACCACCACCAGATGCTTCGCCGTCACCACCACCGGACTGTTTCCAATTAGGTTGTGATCCCGGACCACCAGCAGCACCTTTTTTATCGCCACGGCCGCGGCCGCGTCCCTGCTGTCTTGATGGATCCATTGCGTCGCAAAATCGCTGATCTAATATAAAATTGTTAAAAAAAATTCACAATTGTTCGATAAGAAGACTTCCGAACAGGAAACAATAATTCAAGGCTTTTATCGAAATATGAATCGAATAGTTTTCTTCATAACTCGTAAAACAAAGCAACAGTCGATCGTGGTACCACCGCTTTCTGCCATGCGACTTCAAGCGCAGAGCGGACATAATGCCACACAATGTGTGCGCGCAGAAGAAATGCAGAATGCGGAGTAAGCTGAATTGGATCCCTTCGTTCACGCATCGCGCGATGCAAGCAAAGCAGCATTATTTTAACTTTATTGTAACAAAGCAGCACACGGCCGAAGAATGAACGGATACGAACGACGATGGGAAATGTGGCTTCATTTTGGCAAATATATCACAATAAGCAAAATGACAATATTTCCTAACTTTTTTCCTAGCGCAACACATATTTAAAAAATATCAAGTGGCATTAAATTACAGTACTAAAAAATGCCCGGCCTATAGTGCCTGGCCTTGGATCAAGCGCGTTAGCGCTACACAAAATGGACGTTGCTTGAAACATGATCGAACGTGTTTGACACAACCGCCGTCCTTAGCATTTCTAGGAAACATGTTAAAACATCCACTTTCGACAAATGTTACGCGTCGCACGCACTAGAAAGCGGCCTAATCTAATCTACATGCGACCTTAATACCTTATCGACCATGCAGCCGAATATTATCTCTGCCAAAATTCCAATATCGCTATAGGATTAGGGATAATATAGGGATTTGGGGGGGTGAGGAAAACGACATTTGCGCGCTAAAAACTGGCTTACCTTTGCTGAGTTCAGTTCTGCTGTAAATTGGGGGTCTCTTCTACCGGCTTGCACCACTTCAAGAATCACTGCTACTTCGACGAGCTCACAAGAACGAATGAAATTGTTTGGCTCCTCGAGATGCCGGAAGATTGGATGTGAAGCAACGCAGTTTCAGCGTCAAGGTTTATACACACCAAGGTGCTACTTGTCATAGAGCCAAAACCGCGTGCATAAAATCATCGAAAAACGTCTCGTTAAAGTTGTAGCGAGACCGGCTGATGCTTTAGTACCAAACCTTTTTTTTTTATTTTGTTACTATCATACTTTTCGCTGCTCTATTTATGGATTTAAAACAATTAATAAGCCAGCGTTGATTGAATGTGTGAACCTTGGGCTTGGGCTCTTGCGCGGGCACAGTCTAGCCCAGAACCGAGTTTGCTTTCTTGTCATATTATGACGTAGCAATAGCCGACACCTTCACGTGGGAGTGAAGAGAGCAGAAATACCGAACGTCAAATTTTCTTACTTTAGCGAGTGGAACCGAAATGGGGTTTGCCGTGGAAACATGCGTTTTCTCACGTTCTTGCCATTTTTTCATCACTTCTCTTCATCCAACTGTGAACGAAGTTGTGTGAAAATCCTTTGCTCCGCAGAATTCGTGCTTGTTCCTGCCACATTTTACATACCGCGTAAGTTACATCTAATTCACCCGATTTGCTTCTGAAAGAAAACGAAGCTTCTGCTGGTCATCAAAATCGTCGGCCCCTTTTCCCGACAAATTGACCCGTTGATTTTTCTGATGAGAAGACGAGACGTGGTTCATCTCCCTGTCTCGCTCTTGCCAGCACGCACGCGATTGGATTCGTACTCGGGCCTTTCACTCGTTTCCTCCGTCTGCAGTTTTTTTTTGCAGATTTATGCATGAACTCTATAAACGGGCAAATTTTAACTTGCGTAATTAGAGGGAAACGGTCGTTCTGTTTGATGAAGCATCAGGGTTAGGACGGAAAATGTATTTCGTGAAAGATGATCCGCTTTTGGTTTGGGCAAACTCACGCACGCATTCGACTTACGGGGCCCGTCCCTTAATCAGCTCAATTGCAGATGGACGTGATTCGCCATATTTTTCTTGTAACCTTTTGTCACCTCCCAACCAACGGCCGTAATCTGCAGAAGCAAGAACGGTTCGTACGTGGCATACGCCGCGAAACAAAATTCCATGCCATTTTACACAATGAATAGTTTTCTGCGAACGTAGTAAGCCAGGTGGAGCTTTATAAAACGTCACCGCACGTCATATTGGATTTTTATGATTTTTCTTAGGTTCTTAAAAAGTATAATAAATTTCCCAATCTATACGCTTCAATCTCGCTCGCTCTATCTCTACTGTGCACAGGTCTACCGTTCGTAGTGTGAGGTCTAGATAATTGAAGACGTTGAATTGCCCCCAAAACAGCTCCATCAGCACCGGATCAACCGTCGAGACGTTAGCTGCTGCTGGTGTAGCCCTAACGTGTTAGCCTGCACAGTCGGAAGTAGTACAGTTGTGCCAATTGATTACCAACAGAAAGGATCGCCTGGAGCGGCGGCTAGCGTTTTATATGAATTTAGAAAACGTACAAGGTAAGTTTACTTTGCGTGAAGGGGAATTGAAAACGGCCTCCCTCGTAGAGCTTTGAGTAATCAGTGTTTTTAGAGGAACAATAAGTGATTATTCTTATTCTCTGGCAAAATTGTCCAGGTAGTTGAACAGTCACAGACTCTTAGTGGGTCGGCTTCGGTATCCAAAAATAGCTATCTATAAGGAGTTTCATTCCCTGCCTTCTTTGCCGATCTTGGCTGAGTGTACTTCGATTGCATCAGATGTGATCAGCCATACGCACTGCTGCAGTGCCTACACACTCTGTCGCTGTAAATAGTTTCGTTTTCGGACGAATGCAATAAAAATGCCACGTACCGCTTGCGAATGTTGCGCTACTTTGAGGTTCGTGCGAATAGTCGCACAGTGAACGCGGTTGACAGCTTGCTACGCTTCCTGCTTTATTTTGTTGGATTATTGAAGCTACTTCATAAAATAAAACACTTTGGCATACCCGTCACCGTGATAGTCGCGCACTGTATTGATTAGTTGGTTGTATTAATGAGGATTTACTTTTTTCACAGAAACATCAGCACTCAAAGGAGCACCGCTATCTCCCATATTACGGAGTTTCAGTGGTACGACGTGCATGATTTCGCATAGTAGTAAAAGTCTTAGGTACGTGTCCGTCTAGTGTTCGTTGGAATGGTAATGACTTGAGTTTTCTGTTTTCTTCCCTTTCGCAGGACTTCCAAATATTCTAGCAATAGACATCGAAAATTACAGCCGTTCAGAGAAACGTGAAATTGCCCCTCGAAAATAGGATTCTACCAATTTTATTTAAATCAAGAATAAGCATCAACCTTAACTAGTTTACTACCGCCGGTACTGTGAATTGCATACATTACGTACATATTATTAATCGTACGCTATAAGCGTCGCCCGCCCCCGGCAAGTTGGAAGCCAAGGAAGTAGGAGCCGTGGAATAAGACGTGGCAAGGTATAAAAGGTGAATATCGCCCTCTTTCGGCGGAGCCCGGCGTAGCCATTTTCTGCGAAAGCCAATTACACGGTTGCAAAACTTTACCAACAAAATCAACGGAGAACAAATCTATGAATAACCATTTGTAATCGCATCGAGAATCGGTGACAGGTCTCGCTTTGCCGAGAAACTCTCGAAAAGGCGCAGCTGGCGATCACTCTAGGTTCCAAATCTTGAAACAAGAAACCGAATGATTTTCGATCATCGATCACCGTTCGATCATCACCTTAGCCTTTGAAGGTGACGGCAGAGAAAATTTTCCTCTACGGCATTTAGCTTGTGTTTGATTAATTTATTTTAATTTTAAAAAACAACATTTAACGACGTTTTTGTTGCTGTTGATTGGTTGGTTTGTTGAGTTTTTTTTACTTTCGCATCGCTTTAGTTCTTCTCTTTTTGTTACCAATTTTGTTTCTTACAATTATTTAATATTTTTCACCGGCTACATACGACTACACTATTACATCGATGCGCCGAATGTTTTGGGCCACAACGTACCAGATCAGCGTGTGAGGTGTTTGGGATCGACTGGCAAGGAACGGAAGCAGGCTTTGTGTGTC
The DNA here is from genome assembly GCF_943734635.1 of Anopheles cruzii. NCBI lineage: Eukaryota > Metazoa > Arthropoda > Insecta > Diptera > Culicidae > Anopheles > Anopheles cruzii. The sequence continues at coordinate 5,554,978 of NC_069144.1, forward strand.
TGCCAGACGGTGGCCAACGGGTTAATTTTTGTTCTCGGTCAAGAGATAAGAGCGATCTGTTATCGACCCACGCCAACACCGTACCACAAATGCTGTTGCTATCGACCAGTCTACGAGTCGCGAACGCCGAAATCGTTTTTTCCCAATACATCCGTCCGGGTGGTAGAAGAAGTGCCGCCGCAGCTAGTCGCCCAGCGCCGTACAACGACGACGAACCGACCCAAATGCATTTGTCTCGTGTGCAGCAGCAGTGCCGCTGGTTTCGCTAATCGAAAGCAAGCCCAATGCTGTGTCCTTCCGCCGGCATTTAGTGCAGCTGACCGTTGAACCTCTGCAAGCCGACCGTTGAAAATTTGCCTCAAAGCTGGCCGATTCGGATTGGTAAATGCGCTAAAACGACGACGACGATCCCTTTACTCTGTCCGGTACGTGGTGAGTGGAAGATACAAACGGAACGTCCTTTTGTTGTGCTTTTCGGAACACCGTTAAGCGTGAAGCAGCAAGGAATCGGATGTAAGCACTTACCGTTGGACTTTGTTTTGCGATCCATAGATACTCAATTTCGATTATTTTCCAGCTTTTTCTCGCGACCTTTGCCGGTAAATTTTTGCTGTGCTCGTAGAAATCGCTGAGAGCTTCAGTGTCCGGTCAGCAACATGGCTACCGTTAACGTGAATCGTAATGTCACCGACATCTTCTACCGTTACAAGATGCCCCGCATCAACGCAAAGGTAGAAGGTAAGGGCAATGGCATCAAGACGGTCATCGTCAACATGGCGGAAGTGGCCCGAGCCATCGGTCGCCCGGCAACCTATCCGACCAAGTACTTCGGTTGCGAGCTGGGAGCCCAGACGCAGTTTGACTACAAGGTAGGGTTGCAAGTTTGCTTTCGATACCCGCCCAATCTTTCTTTCGTTTAATATTGCATTTTTTTTTTGCATTATCATAGAACGAACGATTCATTGTGAATGGTTCGCACGATGCGACGAAGCTGCAGGACCTGCTGGATGGTTTCATTCGCAAGTTCGTCCTGTGCCCGGAGTGTGACAATCCCGAAACCGATCTGATCGTGTCGTCAAAGAAGGGAACCATTGCTCAGGGCTGCAAGGCGTGCGGTTTCCACGGCCCGCTCGAGGTGAACCACAAGGTGAACACGTTCATAATCAAGAATCCGCCGAACGTGAACCCGGCCAGCCAGGGCGCGTCGCTCACCGAGGGCAAACGCAGCAAGCGTGCGAAGAAGGTGGGCGAAAACGGGGAAGAGTCTGCCGGCAATCTGAACACGACCAATGGTGGCGCAGATGAGGCGAACGGTGACGAATCACCGAACGAATCGATGTCGACCTCGGCGATTACGGCGACTGTGAAAACCCACGAGGAAGAAGACGTCAGCTGGACGGTGGACACGTCGGAAGAAGCGGTACGGGCCCGGATGCAGGATCTGACTGATGGCGCAAAGAACATGACCGTGTCGGATGATTTTGACAAGACGGAAAAGGAACGGATGGACATCTTCTACGTGCTGGTGAAGCGCAAGCGAGACGCTGGCGAGTTGGACAACGTGCAGGTACACAAGGAGCTGGTGACCGAGGCGAGTCGGTTGGACATTCAGTCAAAGGCCACGCTGGTGCTGGCGGAGTTGCTGTTTTCGGCCAATATCATCCAGGAGGTGCGCAAGTACCGCAACCTTTTGCTGCGCTTCACTCACGAGGACAAAAAGGCACAGAAGTACTTTATCGGCGGTTTGGAGCAGATCATCTCGCTGCACGCCGAAGAGCTGATGCCGAAGGTGCCCGGCATTCTGAAGCTGTTCTACGACAGTGACGTCCTGGACGAGAAAGTGATCCTGGACTGGTCGCAGAAAGTGAGCAAGAAGTACGTGTCGAAGGAGATTGCTGGCCAGATTCACGAGCGTGCCAAGCCCTTCATCCAATGGCTGCAGGAAGCGGAGGAAGAGGAATCGTCCGAGGATGAGAACGATTCGGATGTGGAGATCGAGTACGACGACCGCGCTAAGGTTGACTCGTTGCGCAAGGGGCCGGCAAAGCCGGACCCGAAGAAGGCGGCCGCTGCCGCCGTGCAGCATGACGACGAGGACGGTGATGATCTTAACATTGACGATATCTAAGAAGCGCACACCATTCGTCTCGTTTTTACACGGCCCATCGTTCGCCTTTTCGTCTTTTGTCCCCGGCACACCATGTCACTCGAGCAGGCACAATTTAAGTGTTGTCACTGCTCCGTTAACCCCGAACAATACCGTTCGGGCGAGGGGAGCATCTTGCCCTAGATTGGTCGACATTTGGCAAATTCCATTGTTTTGTTTTTTCCTTTGCAAAACAACAAAATTGATTTTTTTCAACAATCCGCATCCATTGCGCACCGTATACTACACAGCTTCTGTATTGTGCTTATATATCAACCATTTTGCACGCACCCCCCACACGGTTTGAATTTTGTTTACTCCCAGTATCATCTGCATTAAACTAAAACCCCTAGAACGGTTCACATTGGCAAGAAAAAAGGGCAAATTTAGCTTTCTTCGCATCAAAACGTTTTCGAAGAACATCCACACGGAGGTTCTGTGGCTGGTGGCCAGTCTAAGTGCGGCTTACATCGCCGCACCCTACCGGGCAATACCTTTTGTTCTGCATCGTCTTCTACTTCCTATGTTAGATACAATAATAAACCAATAAGCAAGAAAAACCAATAAACATTATAATTGCAATTAAAATGCTACGTCGCGCAGTTGCGTTTGTGTTTACCATGTGTTTACAGTGTTTGGGTTTGGCAGTTTTTTGCATAAATTGGCCTCAAATCTGGTCAGCAAAATGTTCTGGTTACCGCAAAATGTGCTGATTTTCGATGAAAATTTTTTAACTGATTAAAAATACATGAAGTATATTGAAAAACATGTGAGAAATGGTTCACAACTAAGAGGAAAACTTAAAAACTATCTGAATTCCGATCATGGCAAATCTGCGGTCTTTTGCGATCATGGCAAATGGAATAGAACGAGAACGATGTTTGAAACGTTCATTCGACGGCTGTGCCAATAGATCGGTTGTGAACCGAACCTTAATTATACCTACCGAGAGTGGGTAATGCTTTGCGAACATTGTCTTGCCACCTTAACTCTCCATGCGGCTAATAACGTTGGTAAACGTAGCAGTATCGTTGCTCTACCCCATCTCAGTATCTTATCGGTGTTCATCTCGCGATCATACGTAAATATTGGCGAATTAGAGGTTTGCTCGCAGTTCGCTCTCGCCATTTCGTTCAGTCGAGCCTCGCCAAACTTGCAATGCAACGGGAAGAGTTTAACATCGAGACAAGCAGTAGGGCGGAACGAAATGGACCTCAAATTGTAGCATCAAACGACGCGGAAGACGATCATGGGTGGTCGAGGAAGCGCTTTGTACCGCAACCGTGCGGGGTTTTGCGCCATCAGGTGTTTGTTGGAATACTGATAGCGATCGTGCTCGGAATCATATTCATCTGCGTCGCGTTTATGATAGCGTTCGAGAACGAAGAGCAGCTCGTGGCCACCGTTGATCTTCACTCCGTGAAGCTGCCGCCAGGTAAGCAGGAATTGAAGAATTTGATTTCGTTTGCGTCGCCCCCCTGTATCACGTTGTTCTCCGCATTTGTAGCCCAAGCCGTTTGGTTTGCGGCCAATCTGGACGAGCTCTACAACGCAGTGCGCGTTTCGCAAAATGCACGACGGGCGAAAAACGTGGTGCTGTTCGTCGCCCTCAACCAAACACGACACGGGCCGTCGTCGGAACTGGACTATCGGCCGGTGTGGGAGAGTTTCCCGCATTTGGCGTTGCTGCGTGCTGCGCAAGGGCAACGCGAACCGTTCGATCCGACAGCCATTTTCTGTGGCATTGAAACGCAACCCCAAACGCTCGGCTTGGATTCGTCCGTCCAGGGACCTTGGGATGTGTGTGTCGAAGGTGGCGGGGGCATCAACGAAACGCAACGCGCGTCGTCGATCGTAGATTGGGCACAGGCCGTTGGCCGTCGTACCGGGCTGGTAACGAACGGCGAGATCGTACACGCGTTCCCAGCGTCCCTCTATGCTCACACACCCAACACGGACTGGACTTATGCGTCGCCCGACTCGAAACGCTGCGAAACGATACAATCGCAGCTAAGCGGCGGTTCAACGGGAAGGCAGCTCAACGTCATCGCTGGCTCGATGCAAGGTTGTCCCGGGGCCGGAGATTGCCAGCGAGCCTTCGAGCGGCGGTGGGAAAATCAAAAACAGGACGAAGGTGAAGAGTACAGGGTGTGCACGGACAGTGTTACCGATCTCCTAACCGTGGACGAAGTACCCAAGCATGCGCTTGCATTGTACGATCAACAAACGCTAGCGGCAAAGGGATCATTCCACGATCTCACAGTAGGCGCGGTCCGGATGATGGACAGCTCGGAAGGATTCCTGCTAATTGCCATTGTTGACCCTAGCGTGGCGGTTTCTCTGACCGAACTCGATTCTACGGTGCAGGAAACGTTGCGAAAGCTAAGGTGAGCGCATTACACACCCAATGTAGTCTTTTATCTCTAACCATTTCGTCTGATTTCAGTGATTCTCGAGACGATAGTTTAGTGGTTGTTATTACCGCGAGTTCCGGCGACCGTTGGGCTGCCGTGCATGCCACAGGCCCAATGGCGCATCTGTTGCACCGCGTGCACAATCAAACTTACGTGGCCCACTTCGTGTCGTACGCCGCACGGATAGGTCGATTCCGCGACACGGACTTGGCCAATTTTGTGTTGGAGATTTTTTAGTCTACCTGTTACCGACAGCCGCCGATATCGGTAGAGCCAGCTAGCCGCCAGCCAGCCAGCTAGCTTGCATGCCAGGCTGCAAACAAGCTGAAGACCCGCATACGAGCCAAGAGAGATGATCACCGATCGACTCACGAGTGAGAGAGATCATCCCCAGTGAACAATTTTGAGTGCCCGAGGTACCCCTCGGCCTGAGGAAGGGATGAGGAAGGCTGAAACCGAACGCCCCTCTGCCTGCGGCAAAGACGAGAGGGGGCGGGCGCGACGCTCGCTGCAGTGAGCAGGCCGGCTCATGAGGGTCCGCTCGTGGGCAGCGGCGGAAAAGAGTGGAGGAAACCACGAGAGAAGAGAGTTCCACGCGCGAGCTTGTGGGTTTCATTTACCCGGAGAGGGAAGGGAGGAAGGGCCGAGCGTCGAGTCGGACACGAGCGTGTGGAAGACGAACGAATGCGGGAAAGGGAAAGGAATAGAAAAAAAGAGACAGCGAGGTCGAGAAAAAATCCCGAACTCTCTGATCGAACTTCAGTCTGTTTTAACTTCGAGTCTGTCCGGACTTAGGATTTTTGGTTGACCTCGCTCTGGCTTTCTCTATAAATTTATATTTTCTAAGTCCCCAGTGCAAAGTCTCCAGTGATGTGCATTTCGTTCCATCATGTTTGATCCTGATAAAATAATACAGGTAAGTTTATTGGACAGTGTTCCGTAATGTTCAAATAATGTGCAAAAGTTTTCACTTTGCTCGTTTCAGATGTCCAACTAAACTATGGATGGGATTCCAACACAAAACATGCAACAACAAGTGTCTGCGTCGTCATCAAGCATTATCCGCACCGCATCATACCGATAGTGAAAAGTGAGAGTGAGAGTGATCCAAAGAAAAGAGATAGAAAATATACCGTTTCGGAACCGACCAAATACACGAACTATTTTATTTGGGGTCGGGAAAGAAGAGAAAGAAAATGGGGGAATACGAAGAAAGAGGGGACACATAGAAGAGAGGGAGAGAGACAAGGGGCACGCTCGAGAGAGTTTTGATCGACGGCTGGCCCTTTGCGCCATTCGATGGCTCGGCGACGGCCCAGTACAATTTGGCAAAAGAAAATATGTACAGGACCGTCGCCGAGCCGTCGATGTCAACCGTGGATTTTCGGCTCGGGCACTCAAAATTGTTCACTGGGTCGGTCGACACTCTCTGGGACACTCTTGGCATTACGAAAGAACGAGGAGTGATAAGCGAAACGCCGGACCAGACGGACTAATTTGAGTCGCTTCTTTCGGGTGACCAATAAAGGACTTCAAGATACGGAACGTTCGCGGTGTTTGATTATTACTAACACTACCCATTTATATGTTTAATAAAGCACAAAATGATAGAAGAGCCAGTTTTGGTACGAATAGCCCAAGGAGCAACTATGTCCGTTTTTGTGTCCGTTTTTGTGTCCATTGGACAGTCCGAAACAGCGTCAGTGGACTCATTTTCGACACCAAAATGGACTCATTTTCGTCACATGTCAAAATGGCCCATTTTATGGCAAAGCTTTGTTGAAAATTATAGCGCATGTCTAATATTCAAAATTATTATAGCAAACCAGTAAAATTATTTTTCATTATGTAATTATTTATTTATTTATTTTAAAAGTACAAACTTAGTTCGTTACCCAGCGACGAACGCACAATCGCCGGGTTCACAATATTACTAACTATTACTACGCACGCATTGCATTACAATCTATTGGTTACAAACACCAAAAAGTGGATATTCTTCCACACGATCTGCGAGGCGCGTTAAAAGAACAAACAACCAGTTAAGACTATGAACTTTTGACAGCTGCGTGGTGCACGTTACGAAGTGGCCACTGGTCATCTGGTAAACTGCGTGCGTACCTCTTCCACGTTCGATCCGATCGGTCGTGTGAACCACCTCGTTCATCACAAACTGGTACAGAATGGTCGTCTTGTCGGCGTTGTCCAGTCCCACCATGACAAGCTTGTGTTCTAAAACGAAACATGAAGTAAATAATCATTAGCAAGTTACAATAAACATTAGCGCTACAACGGGGAATTGGAACATCAAACGAAAACCATTTTACGGTTGGCCATTTCAGTATAATGTTACGTTTGACGATCAGTGAATCCATGTGGCCCACAAACGACGATCAGTGTCGCTAAAAAACCAGATTAAACAAACTATAATTGCTCGCTGGCGGCATTTTTGGGGTATTTGTCACGGGTTACGAACACCGCGTTTTGGCGTGAACCCACTATCAGTGCTCAAAACAGGTCCCCTTCGTCGCTAACGACCTCACAGCAAAGGGCCCACACAGTCAGCTGCAGCATTACCACTGATCCACTGATTCACAATCCACTGAACCGAACTACTGATTGATAGATTATCTCACGCATGACCGTACAATTGCTTTGGCGCAGGAATGTCTGCAACACCCTCGCCACGCATACCACTTTTCTTGTCATACCTCTTTGTCCAGTTGGTTGGCTGGATTCCCTGGCAGTTGCTGCGCACATCGTTCTCATTCAATTCCAAGTCATCCAGCACTCGTCTAACCTGCAACGAAAAGGATGCTCATTTCACTAAATACATTTCTTTACACCTTACTTACCTTTATAATGTTTGAACTGATTCGAAACATATCGCCGCACACCAAATGCTCGTTCCAAAACCAAATGAATGGCAATACACCATTCATTTATGCCGTCGGGTACAGTCGCTGTGTATGTATCTGGCGGCAGCGGGGTTCGGCCAGGTACGCTTGACGACGTTTTTACTATTTGTCGATGGACCAAGTACGGAGCTGAAATAGAACAAGACATCAATCGGTGCACAAAACTAGAATTATTTAAACGATTAGTTTGACCCATAACACGGAACAACCAACGAAATAAACGAAACGAACTACACTGACCCGCCGTCGCCGTCTACTGCGTAAAATGTTTGGCAAACACACATAACACACATACACACCGGTGCACCGTTCTAATGTAAACAAACAAATCGAATCTGTTAGTTTATTCGCCATAAAATAAGCGTTGTTATAACGGTCAGCTTTGAAGTGTCCTTTCTGCTGACGATACGGACTCTTATCGTCGTTAGAGTGTCCTTTTGCCGACGACCGGACTGATTTCGTCACATTAACGACGACTATAGTCCGTATCGTCGGCAAAAGGGACACTCTAACGACGACTAGTGTCCGTTTTGGTGTCCGTGTCGTCGGTGCGCCGACGATTCGACAGATCGTGGCTCCTTGGGAGGTCTCTCCGGAATTTAGTTGAGTCACAACCAAATGTGTAACGCAGGTAACGCCGTTTTAAACCCTTCGATGCTTGGTCGCGCCGTACCCAAACAAAGGCACCGCCGACACTAACACCAGCACACCTCGTGTGGGTTCTTTTCTACGGCGTTACGGCGCCGTGCGGTCATTTAGTTGGTTGAATTTGCCGCAACAATAACTACGCACCTGTGGAGGGCGCAGCGCCCGCAAACGCATCCATCTTCATACACTTCATTTGATCCGGTAAGTTTGTGATACAGGTCACTCTTGCCAATCGGCCGCTAGGAAAGGTCAATTTCTGTGGTCAATCGGTCGGTGCACGTGAACGCACCTTACTCGCAGATGAGTGTGTTATTTTTCTTCTGCCAACGCTATCTCGGTCAGGGGAGCTTCTTATCATTAAACCCACCATTCCGTAGAGTGGCTGCGATAAGCACGAACGCTTGCCACCCGAAACACACCAGAAAGCGACATAAATACTCTTCGTTCTCCGCGATACATTATGTAAGTTGCTGACACAATTGGCCCATGGGACGGGCTGCTTGACCACCGTGAATTCCCAGGATAGAGGGCAGAGTGAGGGCTCGACGTAACAACAGCTGGCATCATCCCCAGTGCGTATTCCTGTAGGGGCTACGAAAATAGTGCGTCGTTGAATCATCATCCGCGATCATTAGACAGTTTGGCATGGTTTGGGGTTTCGCACCGACTCGCACCACAGAACCGTGATTCGTGTGACTTTATTTACCATTTCAATTGACTCCTTTTAACCCTGCATGAGGCGCGAACGTTTATTTCACTTGTTTCACCTTCGTTCCTTTCCCTTTCTTCTCGCTAAATAGAACCGGGCCACCCCTCAAGTTCTCGGAGAAGACGATGATCAGTTCTGCACGGTGCACATAAAAGCGCGTTTGTGTCCTGAGCCGCCGCAAGCCGAGGGGAATCGTGCGAAACTTAAAACACCCAAAAACGACGCAGTTCGAACCGGTACAATGGAGAAGATCAATACGCGTGGTTGCGTTTTCTCGCTGCTCTACTCGGTCGGTTCGTTTGCACTGGCCACCGCCAGTCTGTCGTCCCTCAACCCGAGCGATCGGATAACGGTGCAGAAGGGAGCTCTCCTGATCAGTCTTGGGTTCGTGTACTTTGTCGCACTGACAGAGTTCCTCAACAAACTGCTGCTGCGGACGTCGCTAGGCCACAGCTTTGTGAAGCGCTACCGGTTACGAGTAACCGATGTGCTGGAAATTACGAATAAGTAAGTCAAGGGTCAAACGGGAAATGAACCTTTGCAATTGTTCATACCATCACGAACACTTCTCCTCCGAAAGGGTCGTCTCGGCAGTGCAGGCAGCCTTCTCCTGTCTGGCCGGTCTGTTCGTGTGCCGCTGGTCCTGTCCGAGAAACTTCCTGCACGCATCGCACTTCCTCTCGGAGTCCTACGCCTGGTTCGCGGCATCGTACTTCTTCTACGATCTCTGGTCGATGTACAAAATTTATGCCGCCGAAGCGGCCATCAAGATTAAGGCCAAGCTTGGACTGCAGGCACGCGAGGTGCGTGAGGGCACGAACAACAGCACTGGCGGCCGGCGGGGCCGTGATCTGCGGAACGTAAACGGCGGTGCAGTGAATGGTGAAGTGCGAGAGAAGCACGGAGACGAAGACGGCGGCCAGTTGCAAGCGTTGGACGACATACCGAGTGTTGGCCGGGGTACGCTCTCGTTCGTCAGCCCGTGCAAGCTTGGTATTCCAAGCTTCGCCCGGTACATCATGTCGCATCCGTTGATGGTGTTCCATCATCTTTTCATCGGTTCGTATGGGCTCATGGTGATTTCGGTGAGTGTTGCCAGTCGACGAGACACAGCTTTATGTTTTATTTACGATAAATTCTCCAAACTCACAGTTTCTTCGTGGAGGGCTTGGAGACTGTGTGTTCAGCTTCATGTACATGATGGAACTATCGACGCCATTCGTATCGCTCCGGGGCATTCTGAGTGTGATGGGACTGAAGAAGTCAAAAGTGTACGTCATCAACGGACTGGTAATGCTGGTCACCTTCTTCTGGTGTCGCGTCTTCCTGATGCCTTATGTTTGCTACTACTACAGTCAGGTGGTAAATCTGCCATTTTTTGAGGTACGAACCCTCCCTTACGTGAATATTGTAAGCTAGCTCATCTAATCATCTTGTTGTCACAATTGTACAGGCCGTGTGGAACTTGCCGTGGGGATGCAAAGTCAGCATTTTGGCACTATTTCTCCCCCAGCTCTACTGGTTCCGGCTGATGGTACGTGGCGCATTGAAGGTAATCAAACGGCGGTTTAGCAGAACTTCAAGGTGTGTGTTTTTTTAACCGATGCTTTTATCTCCCCCCAAAAAGGTATTCTTCCCACCGAATGGTGCCCACAAGGGTAACGTGCCAGGTGGCGCCGCTTCGTGTGCAAACGATGGAGCGACGACCACCAATGGCGCTACCATTAAACCGTCACAATCCAAAGACAGTGAAATACGCTCTTTATTGTAAGAAAACAAAGCAACCAGCGATCAATCAAAAGTTAAGCTTGAAAAGGGGGGCGCAAGGGAATTGCTCGTGTGGCGACGAGTCCGAGCAAAGCAGCCCTCGGTTAGCGGTACAGCGTAAGTGTTATTTTGTGTGTAATTGGAATATTCACCATGCGGTATTGAACGAGCGCAAAGAAGCACAAAAGTGCGTTGTTGTTGCACGTTTGAAGATCCCGGTTTCCCAAAGGGGTTTTAGCGATTTAAACTAGCCATTAAGTGCGAACAAACAGGAAGGGCACGAACGAAGACAACCCGTTCTTCCACGGAGAATCGTCAACGCATAGTAGGATTCAGCTTCAGCGCAGCTATTTAGTTACCTAGTCATAGTCATTTTTGCAACCATAACGTAGACGCACACGGAGAATAGTTAGCTGTAGAGCGTGGCGATTATATCGTTCTCTACGTGCTTCCACATGTATCTTGCCGTTTGTTTGTATCATCCTTTAAACAGAACATTCACGAGGGGCGCATCGGATGCATTATCGTATAATAATGTGCAGGAACCAAACCAAATCAATCTGTGTAGGCTTATTGTGTATCAGAAGCATATACTCTGGAAATACGTTACGCTGGACACAGACACCCGTAACTAATGCAACGATCATTGGCCAATATTTGCAAGTTAGAAAGGTAGAAGTTTTTGTGCATTTTTTCTACCGAGCCGAGGCGCGCACAGCCTTTTTTGTGCGTATTGTTAACTTAATATACAAGGATTTCATTCGGAAGCGCGCGTAACGTATCGTGGCGAGAAGGAAACATCCTACGAGACACGAAAGATTGGACAGTAATCCCAGGGGGAAAAGAACCCTAGAAAAGCGTAGGACTGATCAGGATTAAACCTAAATCACTTAATAACTGTTTAATGGAGCTTTTGTAATTAGTGTGATCTGTTTACCCAACTGTTAGAGATGTACACCATTGTACACCATTTTGGGCATTTTATCAAAAGAAGCAAACGTGTGCCGCACGGTCTAGAAAATGAAGATGAACGGTGCATTTAAAGCCACACAAATCCGTATTCAGCCGTTGTATAGCAAAATGGTAACGTCATTCCAGATTGTTGCGCTTCCCTTCCCGGCGGGCTTTTTTACGGTGTGCAGTAGTGAAACAATTGGGAAAGCGAAAAATATACAGAAAGAAAGAGATTCGTTCACGGAACAGATAAGCGCAAAATGTTTTAGACAAAAACGAAACATTTCTCTGGACAACAGGGAAGACACGCAAAAGGCGCACACGACAAGGAGCTACATTCTGATTACGACTAATATTAGCACACTGAAGGGAAGCGAAACCGGAAGAACATTGTAAGAATCATACCAAAATGGGGTGTTTGTGTACCAGTTTACAAATAGAAATATAATATGTATTGTATTTTCTCTAGTCTTTCCGCCTTTTTTATCGGTAAGCACTCGGCAAGACTCTTCTTGTCGGGTACAGTTAGAAAGAACGGGCTTTCCACGAACAATAATTCGAATGGTCAACCAACTTCCTGCATTTTTCGTTCGAACATTTGAACGGTTCTCTGTGCGAAACCTGAACTCCTCGAGCTCCTACTGTAAACGTCGGCACTAAGGCCGATCGGCAAACGTCACCGTTTGTGGCGCAGGGAGCCGCACACATGGTTTTCCGCGAGTGTGTGCAAGCCGCGCCAGTATTTTATAGAGGACTGTCGATTGTGGTCGTTGTTTCCGTGACGGTGCGGTTGTTACGAGAAACCAAGTTTAGCAGGGATCATCGTGCGGTGGTTACCCGAAAGCCCAAAGATAGCAGGCTCTGGGATCGAGCGACAAACGCGAGTTCCGTCGAGGGCGCGGTGATTGTGCAAAAGTCAGCAAGTCCGTCGCACAGTGCAAATTGCTGCGTTCTCGAGTCTCGGAAGTATTTACTGTGGACAGTTTCCGTGCTCAAGGAGCATTGTGAGTGAAGCAGCTGCAACCGACAGAGTGCTAGAACGCAAGAACGTCCATCAGCAAGAAATCCGTTCAAACGAAAAAGAACCTGCGGCTAGCGGAAATAGAACGCGAGGAGTGCACCCGGGGCCATGAATCGAATGGTATTTTTTTGTTTTGATTTTTACGTCCTTCACGGAAGGGTTCCTTTCCCCCTGGCAAAACACCGCCCGAACTGTCACCGTGCCTTCGGTCGCTTCCGAAGGCTTGGCCCGGTGATTCCTTGACCCTAGTCCCTAGCAGCTGCTGCTGTTGTTGCTGGTTGCGATGTAGACTCGGATGTTTCCAGAATGTGCCTCATTTCAAGGCGACACGCTCAATAAGACCCCTTTGCTGTCGGCCCATGAAAAGCAGGATTTTTATGTGCAACGTAACAAAGTACGAAAAAAGTGCGATGCCCGTGCTTCGGTGATCCGAGCGAAACGTCAATTTTGACAGCAGCGGCCACGAAGGAACGCCGTGATGGAGAGCGAAAGCCGGCAGAATGTTGTGTTTTTTTAATGTCCTTCGGGCGGGTCGCGGAAGCATTGCAAACGCATCTGCTGCTTCGGGGTGTGGCTGTTTAATCTATTGATCTCTACCCATCTCGCCTGGCAGGATATGTCGGGCAACTTCCGATGGGTTGGTCAAACGGAACACTGTCTTGAATCGGACCAGCAAGATTGGTATCTTCTCGCGCTCGCCTCGCCGATGCTCTGGCGGCCTCTGCCGCGCGTGCTATGTACTTGTTGGACCGTCATATTTACTGGCCGAAGGAAATACATTCATTTCCGATGCACATATGTACAAATATTGGCTATGGTGATTTGGGCTGTGCGGTGTTGTTAGATTATGTGCCTCTGGTTTGTGCCAGAATTAAAGCGAAGCCTAAAACACATTCAACGCATCAATTATCGAACATCAATTAGCAGTTTTATTAGTGTAAAAGTTGTACCATTAAAGATCCACTAAGCTGACAGCAATTTTTTGTTCCTCTTCCGCTCTGGTCCGTCACCATCGCAACACGAGCGGCACGCACGTACTCGCTTCGCACAACGTGTTTTGAAACACGTGGAAGCAAAAAGTAAACAATCTAGCATGGTACCCAGCATGCCATGCGTTCGCATTTTTTTTGACATCGTTCGAGATGATGATGCTTTTTCAAATGTATTTTTTTTTTAATTTGTAAAAGGTTTTTGTAAAATGAAAAGACTCAAGAGGAGTATTGATTTATAGCTTCCATCCTTTTTCTAAAATCATATTAATACTAAACAACGTCAACGCCAACGGAGGTCATCAGTTGTCAAGTTATTTCACAACGCTGGCCAATTTATGTTGTTAATTTATCCGAATCAGCAAATCGATGATCGAAACAATTTCATTTACAGGTAATGAAGAAGTCACCTTACGGCACCGAGGACGATGATGACGAGGACGAGGACGAAAAGGACGGCGGTGACGGCGGCGATATGACCGATTCCGATTTCGATGATGACGAAGATCCGGACGAGATAGAAGTGCCAGGTAAATAGTGCGCGCCCATTATATCGTAAGTCACTCGGGTTCGGTTCGGACATTGGTTGCTTGCAAGGAACTGGAGAAGGTTTCTCGGATGCGGGGAGCGATGGACGTTTGATAAGTCCCGCAGCATCCATCATGGATGTGCCTAATATGTTAATTGCTAGCATCTCTCGTAGGTCAGAGGTCTGCCACAATTATTTCATGTTATTCTAAACCTGGCTGTTCCGATGGGTTCTTCAAAGGATTGGTTTCTTCGGCGGCTTTTCATTATCGCTTTCCCCTCGCACCACGCTCATTGAATACACAGCCCATAGTTACTTCCCAAACCGCCAAACCGATTCGTCATCATTCGTTTGGCGCGTCAGCACGGCACAACATCCACCGCCGGGAACTGGGAGTCCCGCGGACGTTATGTACAAATTTATTATGCTACACTTGAATCGATTCCGCACGCTCACTGCGCGTTGAGCGCCAACCGGCGGGGAATCTAGCCAAACTTCTAATCGGTTCTTCTAAGCACACGCACACACCGGGGTGGGACCGGGAGAAATTTGTCCAAAGGCCCGAAGTTAACCGAACACCCACCGAAGAAGCTGACGAAGATGTTCCCTTTGCAACGCGCACCCCAAACGCTCTGGTCCCCGGTCGCGAGAGCGCGTTATCATTCTGGCACTAAAACTCCTTCCGTCCTACCGTGAACCGTAATAATCTTCGCGTCCGCCCTCTGTTTCGCGCGGTGGTGAAGAAAGTTTCACCCCTTTAACCACCCATCCGCCAGGGGTAGGATTTGCCGAACCGGTCGGTTGGTCGGGTCGGGAAATTGTTGTTCGCGCTGCGGCCGATTTCTGCCCCAATCGGCCTCCCTCGGTCCTTTCGCAGGGAGGCCCGAGGAAAGCGGATCCTAATACGGGCTCCGTTCCATCTGCAGGTGGACGCGCGCCGCGAAGCAGCTGTCATGCTGCGACCGCGTTCTTCGCTTCTTCACCCCACCACCCAACCCGGTTTCGGGTCGGCCGATCTTCTCTTTCTGGCCGCTCGCGGGCTTGGCGAACTTTCGGGGCTAAAGCCCCCCGCCACACCCGTTCTAATTGCGGAACCAAATGCTGAGTGGATCGCTGTTTGCTGCGCTCGTCAGTTGAATTATTAGCTCGCATGTGTCAGGACGCGAAAACGCTCGCTGTATGTGGTGTCGTGGGTTGCTTTGACCGTCGGTTTAATTATTG
This sequence comes from Anopheles cruzii, assembly GCF_943734635.1. Classification (NCBI taxonomy): domain Eukaryota; kingdom Metazoa; phylum Arthropoda; class Insecta; order Diptera; family Culicidae; genus Anopheles; species Anopheles cruzii. Next base: position 5,570,294 of record NC_069144.1, read on the forward strand.
ATTAGACATTGTAGTGTAAAGTGTAAGCAACCTTTTGCTGCCCGCCGAATCCCGCTGTGTGATCTTCTGCAGTAGGCTGCATCCCGGTGGTTTGAGTCATTTTTCAGTCACCGATTTGATCCCGTTTCCGGTCCGGTGGTTTGAGGTCGGTTCGGGTTCAATTTCGATTTTATTGAACTGAATCCTTTAAGAATTGCGCTTTCCCGTCATGAGCTGTTAATGAGTCCAGCATTTAATTTATGGTTTTTCTTTTCATCACTCTACCAGGAGGCGGAAAGGACTTGGCGACGGTTGCTACCTTGACCAAAAAGTTCAAAACGGAAGCAGATCGTGGCAGCCCGCCGGCAATGCACCCGGAGAAGAAACCTATCGGCACCGGCGGCAGCAGCACAACGACGACGGGTGCGAGTAGCCGCATCGGAGGAGGAGTGTACGACGCAATGAAACCTTTGCCCAAGATGGTGGTTGGTGGCAGTGGTGAGTAGTGTGATCGTTCGCCGATTTTCAGTATATGTGGGTCTCTCTCGGTGCTGCGGTTTATGCGAAGGGTCAGCTTTGCGATGGAAGAAAGACTCGCGAATCAAACAGAGGAGGCGGCGGTGCTGATGGTGGGAATCTATATGTTTCGTTCGTTTTGCTAACACACGATGTATCTTCTTGCTCTTCGTCACCTTCCCTTCTTTCCCTGCTGCCGCATCACGGTTTGTGTCGTCCGCGCGGATGTCTTGCACCACATTGCACCCCAATAATGGCGCTGGTAAACATTAACATACACACCTTCTTATGTGTGTGTGTATGCGCGCGGTTGGTCAAATGTCTTCAAATTACGTGTCGTCTTTTGGTACATAAATCTAATCTCATGCCACACATTCTGTACGCGCCTCGCCGCCGCGTTTATACATACTTACGACCTATCCGGACGACGGACGTTCTATCGGCCTCACTGTCTTTGTCTCACTCACGGACAAATCACCCCCGTTATCGAGTGCATCGGATGCGCCCTAATGTGATGCGCCCTTTTCGGGAATGCAAATTAGCCATCCGCGGCGATGGGTATCCTTCGGCGTCCGGTGTCGGTCCGGCCCATCAGCGTCTTGGTGCGAGGGGTAGTGGTGCTGGTGGCCCCAGCGGCAGCAGCGGCAGTAGCAGCAGTAGCAACATAATTATACCCAGCGCCAGTGGCAGCTCGGCGGCGATGGGCAAGAGGTCAACCACGGTAGCGGCAGCAGCGTCGTCAATCGTGGTCCCCGGGACGCCACCGCCTGGCGCAACCAGCATACTGGGTGGTCTGGGCAGCTACTACCCACCGAGCATTGCCACTCTGCTGGCGCAGAGTAAGTTACCCCGTGCGGGAGTCCGTGCGGAAGTGGAATTACGCCGACGAAAAGGGTTGGAAGCCCGCTTTTGCCTACATCATTCGCTATCAGTTCAATTTTCTATTTGTTTTCTTCCCGTGAGACGCATGCTCCAAGAACTATTGTCTTACTTGCTTTGTTCACGATTAAATTCCGTTTGCATGGGCCATGTTTACGAGTTTTGTTTCGGTTGCGGCGCTGTCTTAATATTCTCATTTCCGAGGCACAATTTCTGTGCAATATCAGTATAGTTTCAGTACGGGTTCGGCACATTCGCACTTGCCTTTATTGGGTGTCTTGGATAATCTGATTAGTTTGACGTGTTCTCGGCATGTCGATCTTAATGAAATTATTGAATCAATGTCTAATGTAGACATGCCTTGCGCAACCTCAATAATGCTGGCCTCAGCATAATGATGAATGAATGATTAACTCAAACCCCAGTCTTCAGTCTTCACCAACCGCCAATTTGAATTCGCTGCAGCCGACGGTCGGTTTTCCCTTCTTTTGTTGGAATTAATTGCCCCTATATTATTGCTTACGGAGTCCAAAAAGAGGAGGATAAATATTGGTCAATGTATGCTTTAATTTGATTTTATTTGTAGTACCCATTTAGTGTTGCTTAGCGACGAGTATGGCAAAAAAGGGTAGTGCGTTAATCTCTTGGCATGGCGTGTTTCTGTTCACAGTGGAAATGACTGGCCTTGGGGGGTTCGGTGCCAACACGGCCTCAACGATCACGGCAGGCAGTAAGGATATGGGCTCGTTGATGGCGAGCCAGCTAATGCTTCAAAACTTGCAGGCCATGCTGGCGGCCAACCCGCACTACCTGACCAGCGGTATTCCAACCAAACTGATCTCACAAATGTGGATGGCCGACCCGACCAAGGTGCGTTGAGTTGTCCCCAGTTTTCCCCATCTCAAATAACCAGCGGTTGTCGTGGTTCATTTTTTCCCCAGTTAAATCAAATACCCGAGGAAGACGAAGCGGAAGACGAAGAAATGGGTGTTGCTGAAACGTACGCCGAATACTGGCCGGCGAAACGTGAGTTTTTGATGTGCTCCTCTCCCATTTAAGTTACGGTTACACTGACTTGCACACTTTCGCTTTTCCCCCCTTCCCCGCCCGACGCAGTGAAGATAGGCAAAAAACACCCGGACTCGGTGGTGGAAACCGCCTCTCTATCGTCCGTGGAGCCGTGTGATGTTTACTATCAGTTGTCCATCCCCGCCGAAACCATTAACGGTGGACTGTTGAGTGCACTGCAGCTGGAGTCGATTACGTACGCCTGTCAGGCGCACGCCCATCTGCTGCCGGACGGATCCAGGGCCGGCTTCCTGGTGGGCGACGGAGCCGGTGTTGGCAAGGGGCGTACCATTGCGGGCATTATCTACGAGAACTACATGAAGGGTCGCAAGAAATCGCTCTGGATTTCAGTGTCCAACGATTTGCGGTACGATGCGGTGCGCGATTTGCTAGACATCGGAGCAAAAAAGATTGAGGTTCACGCTCTCAACAAGGTAACGGGCGCGAAACTGGCGCAGTTTTTCACGTCACGGCACTCGTTTCTTAAACCGATTTCACTGTTTTTCGTTTTCAGTTAAAATATGCCAAAATAAATTCCACCCTTAATAATAACTGCAAGAAGGGCGTCATCTTCAGCACCTATTCGGCCCTGATCGGTGAGTCGCAGAGCACGACGGGCAAGTACAAGACGCGCCTCAAGCAGCTCCTGCAGTGGTGTGGACCCGACTTTGACGGACTGATCGTGTTCGACGAGTGTCATAAGGCGAAAAATCTGTGCCCGGTTGGGTCAAGCAAGCCGACCAAGACCGGTCTGACGGCACTGGAGTTGCAGAACAAGTTGCCGAAAGCGCGCGTCGTGTACGCGTCCGCAACCGGTGCGTCCGAACCGCGCAACATGGCCTACATGGTGCGGCTGGGAATCTGGGGCCAGGGAACGCCCTTTCCGTCGTTCAACGATTTCATACAGGCGGTTGAGAAACGGTAAGAATTGATTCGGCTCGATGAAATGTGCTCCAAAACGTAACGAAATCTTTGTTTCAGTGGCATCGGAGCGATGGAAATTGTAGCGATGGACATGAAACTGCGCGGCATGTACATCGCCCGGCAGCTCAGTTTTCACGGTGTGACATTTAAGATCGAGGAAGTTCCGCTGACGAAGGAATTCAAAAAGGTTTACGACGAATCGGTCGAGCTGGTAAATGTCAATCTGCGTTTACTTTTTCTCTAACAGCGAATCAATCCGGTTTTTTGGGTTTTTCTTTGTAGTGGGTAGAAGCAATGCAAAAGTTCACCGAGGCGGCCGAACTAATCGATGCCGAAAGCCGGATGAAAAAGACGATGTGGGGCCAATTTTGGTCCGCCCATCAGCGATTCTTCAAGTATCTGTGCATCGCCTCGAAAGTGAACCACGCGGTAAAGGTGGCCCGCGAAGCGATCAAATATGGCAAGTGCGTCGTGATCGGTTTGCAGTCGACCGGTGAGGCGCGTACGCTCGAGCAGCTCGAGCGGGACGACGGTGAGCTGACGGATTTCGTGTCCACCGCCAAGGGTGTGCTGCAGTCGCTGGTAGAGAAACACTTTCCTGCGCCGGATCGCAATCGCATCAAGCGGCTGCTGGGCCTCGGTGATGGAGGTGGTCGTACGCTGCTCGATAGTATCCTTAACGATACGGGTGGCAGTGCTGCAGGCGGAAACAAAGCCAAGACCGTCGGAAGCACCGGTGTGGATGTGAAACGTAAGCGCGCGGCAGCGAAGGCAACGAGCATACCGAATTCGAAGCGAGTGAGAAGTAATAACTCGTCGGACGAAGATGCTGGAGAGTCGTCCTCGGTCGACGGAGGGTCCGATAGTGACTCCAGGGCGTCGGAAAGCGAACTGGAAGATAGTGACGCCGGCGGCGGTTACGATAGCGGTGCGAGTCAGAGCGATGAGTATAACCCGTTCTACTGTGGTTCCGACAGTGACGATGATCCGTGGGTGAGCGGAGGAAAAAGTAAGTCCACCGAGAAGGCGAAAGGAAAAGCGACCAGCAAACCGGAAATTGCTACCAGTGGTGGAGGTGGTGTTGGGGCACGCAAGAAGCCGGTCAGTACGCAGGATAAAATCCAAGCGCACCTAACGAAGAAGCAAACCGATCCGAAACCGCAGACGATTCAATCTAGCAACGGATTCTCGATACAGCTGGCCGGTGGCCCACCGCCAAAGGATGCGATTGAGCGAGCGTGTCAGATGAAGGACGAGTTGTTGGGCAAAATTGAGCGCCTCGGGGAACGGTTGCCGGCTAACACGCTCGATCAGCTGATCGACGAGCTGGGCGGCCCGGAGAATGTGGCGGAGATGACGGGACGCAAGGGTCGGGTGGTGCAAAACGACGATGGGTCGATACAGTACGAGTCACGGTCCGAGCAGGACGTGCCACTGGAGACGCTTAACATTACGGAAAAGAAGCGCTTCATGGATGGCGACAAGGACGTGGCGATCATCTCGGAGGCTGCGTCGAGTGGTATCTCGCTGCAGAGTGATCGGCGCGTGCGGAATACGCGAAGGCGAGTTCACATTACGCTCGAACTGCCCTGGTCCGCCGACCGGGCGGTGCAGCAGTTTGGTAGAACGCACCGCTCGAATCAGGTCAACGCACCGGAGTACATGTTTCTGATCTCCGATCTGGCCGGCGAACGGCGGTTTGCTTCGACGGTCGCGAAGCGGCTGGAATCCCTGGGCGCCTTGACGCACGGCGATCGTCGCGCAACGGAGACACGCGATCTGTCGCAGTTCAACATTGACAACAAATATGGCCGGACGGCACTGGAAGCGGTAATGAAAACGATCATGGGCTACGAATCGCCGATCGTGCCCCCACCGGACGACTATCGTGGGGACTTCTTTAAGGATGTTGCGGCTGCGCTGGTCGGTGTCGGGTTGATCATCAACAGCGAGCAGATGCCGGGCGTGTTGAGCCTCGACAAGGACTACAACAACATATCGAAGTTCCTAAACCGCATACTGGGCATGCCGGTTGAGTTGCAGAACAGACTGTTTAAGTACTTTACCGACACGCTTGTGGCGACGATCGAGCAGGCGAAAAAACGGGGCCGCTTCGATCTCGGCATTCTTGGTAAGGCTTTGCGGTAGAGGGTAAACTCTCTGACTTTACAATCGTTCACTTTTTTCCACCTGCACTTCACAGATCTGGGAGCGGCGGGAGAGAACGTGACACGCATCAAACTGGTTCGGTTTTCCCGCAAGCACGCGACAGGAATTTCGCCAACCGAGCTACACGTTGTGCAGGTGGAGCGAGGCATGATCTGGCAGGAGGCGATCGACAAGTGAGCATGATGTCCGTTTTCATGTCACTGTACACGTCACTTCATTCTCGATGCCCCATTTGTTACAGGTGGTCGGAATTGGTAGGTGACAAGGAAGGTTTCTACCGGTCACTGCAGCCCCGCAACGGCAAACACAACGTTATACTGGCAATTGAGATGGACAATAGTCCGGCGAAAAAGAAAAGCACTCTTCTGACGAGTAGCAGCAGCAGCACGACCAGTGCGGCTGACGCGAGCAGGATAAAAAAGGAGAACACTCTCTTCCAAGTCTACCAGGCCAACACGGGGCTCCAGTTCAAGCACGAGTCGCTGGCGGAGCTTGAGAAGCGCTACGTAAAGGTGCAGAGCACCGAAGCGGAACTCCACTGGACCCAGTTGTACGATGCCTCGGTAAACACGTGCTCCCATAGCTACTGGAAGGGTCACTGTCGCAACGTTTCGATGGGCCACGAATGCGAGGTTCGTATGGTGTATCTCGTTCATTTTTATCAAATAGTTAATCTCGCTCTCTCTCTCTCTCGCTATAGGTTGGACTGCGAAGACGCACCTACAGCGTTCTGTCCGGATCGGTGCTGGCCGTGTGGGCCAGGGTAGAAAACAGTTTGGCCGCCCGCATTGGCGCACAGTCGCGCATGCAAGTGATCCGGCTGAAGACGAAGGAAGGTGTGAAGATCGTCGGTACGCTTATTCCAAAGAATTGCGTCGAGCAGCTGGTGAAGGATCTGTCGAGCGATGCGCAAAAGGTGGATGAGGTGATCTTCGATCATTAGTGATGATGGTATCGGTAGAGCAGTTCTCTTGAAAGCGCCGGCAAAAAGCCGCACCGCGGATCTTCCAGTGGAATTGTAAGTTGCTGTCTTTTGTCCATCAAGCTTACACACTCACGTTTTTCCTGTGAAACGGAGGCGCATAACCAGTCTAGGCGCATAACTTTTATCGTTTCGTATATATGAACTGAACTGAAGATGAATTCATCTTTACCAGAACTGAGGAACGGAAGGGTGGTGGTGCTGATGTTGCAGAGTCGCAGAGACGATGTTAGTTATCGTTTGAATTTGACCCACGACTCGAAGCGTGATTTGACACAATGATTTGGAGTGTTTGCAGTCAGTTTGGTTAGAAATGTAGTTCCCGCAAGATACTAGTTCCTTTAATTATACGAGAAAAGGCTGAGAAAAACGGCGAATTTGTTTTCGCGTACCGCAGGTTCGGAGTGAACTTTCGCCGCAGAATACTTCGTTTGTGTTTCCTCTTCGAAGATAGAGCAAGTATGTAAAATTGTGTACAAATTACGCTAATTTTGAACAAAAACAAAACCTTTGTTTAGTTAGACAAGTGTTAGTTGTGCTCTTTTGGACCGCGCGGCAGCAGAGAAACGTCGTATACCTTAAACACTGTAAAATTAATGCAAACCTGACAAAAGACTTACATCCCAGAAAACCGTAGTTAAGTTATCAGAAAGCCCAACAGCCCGTTTAGTGCGCACTCGGCTACACTATTGCGCTTTGTGTTAAGCAACTTCAGTGAGACTAGTGATACTCCGCTTCGGGTGTTCCGGAGCCAGAATCGGAATTAGTAGCGAAGATATGCAAATAAAACAACCACAATGGTAAAAGCGAATGACTGAGTGAGTAGAACAACTTTCTTTACAGTTCGAAAGACACGGTCAAAGTCAGAGTAGTGATTGATGACATTTTTCAGCGGTTTCCGCCGCTACTCGCGAGGTTCAGTGTTTCGTGAAAGTGAAACATTTATTAGCAAACAAATATTGAAAAGAAGTGAATATAAGTGAACAAGAAAGTGTCAATTGGTGCGCAGACCAGCCAACGACGTTGTTAAATCCTTATTCCGGAATACCTTGTGTTGTGGAGTTTTGTTGTACAGAAGAATAACATCTTCGTACGTCCCTTTTGCTTTGCGGGCCTTGTCAAGCTCTTGGTATGGAATGTTGCACACGTCTGCCAAAAGAAGAAAAAATGAACTATTTTTCGCACTCTTGTTGCACTACAGAGCTTTCTGGACACTCACGGTTGTCGTGGAGCGGATTGCGGTACATGAACTTCTGTGTCAATCCGTTGTACCCACAGAGCACGATGTGGCAGCCCAGGTACATGGGGGGTTGGATTTGACAAGCGCTGGCGGATAGAAGGGGATTTTTTTTAGAACACACTGCACAAACCTGCCCAAAAGCGGGATGTTTTACCATGATTCGCTATGCCGTTTTTTCGGTGTGCACAGGTCACAGAACAGCATCAATTCACTGGTGAGCAGAATTATAGTGCCGTGCATATCAAGGTGATCGATTAGAAATTGATTGTTTACGGAGCACTTCTTGACGTCGATGCCTTTCTGCTTGGCGTGTTGGAGTTTAAAATTCAAACGCGCCACATCCTACGGAATGAGAAGATAATGCCATACGCTGTGACTGACCGCAGGACAAACAAAGAGGCGACCATTACATACCCTTTTTAACGATTCGTAGCAACCATTAAACCTATGTTCCGGGTTCCCCGCAAAGGTCATCGTTAGGTACTTGTGTGGAACGTTGAAGTCCTTCAAGATGTAGCACAAATCGAGGCTAGAGGGGCTAGAGGGTCAGAGGAATTGGGTTAAATCGTAGTTGGAACCTCGCTCAAAGATAGATAGCATGGTACGCACCCCTCGCCGAAATCACCTTCGGCACAGATTCGCCGGAAGTAGGCTATAAACTTTTGCCTTTTTTGATGATCCAGCACCATTGCAATGCATGCAAATCCACCGTCCCAATCAAATCGCTGCTTGAAGGGCACGATGGGATGCTCAACAATATCGGGAAAGACACCTGTGAGGAGATGGAACTGCATAAACGACCACGCAAGGACGATTAAAGAAACTTACCTTCCATAGTTAACACTCCACGCAGCGCGTTTGCTATCCGGCGGCGCAGTCAGGAAAGAACCGGAACCAGATGAGGACTGACTTCCGGTTGAGGAAGTGCGTCGGTTAAAATGACACTTGCACTGACAGCACGCATGCTGTGAGAAGGAGCATATTGTCGTTGTGGTTTAAAATTGCAGTTGCTTTTATGCTACCTTTAAAAGAAATCTTGTGTCGGGTGTTCCGGAGCCAGATTAGTAGCGAAGATATGCAAGTAAAACAATCACAATGGTAAAAGCGAATGACTGGAACCACTTTCTTTACAGTCCGAATTTCGTGGAAGTGTAACATTTATTAGCAAACAAATATTGAAAGGAAGTTAATACTATGTTTCAAATGTCAATTGTTGCGCAGACTAGCAAACGTTCTCGACGCAGCCGTTACATGATCATGCTGGAATACCGTGTGTTGTCATGAGGTTTTGTCGTATAGAAGGATAATATCTTCGTCCGTTCCGTTCGCTTTGCGGGCCTTGTCCAGCGCTTGGTATGGAATGTAGCAAACCTCTGCAAGAAGAAGCAAAAAAGGAACTATTATTTGCACTCTTTTCTTTTGTTTTCTGCACACTCACTGTCGTTGCAGGCCGGATTGCGGTACATGAACTTCTGTATCCGTTTGTTGTACCCACAGAGCACGATGTAGTGGCCCGTGTAGCTGGGAGTGATGCTGAGACAGGAGCTGGCGAATAGAAATGGTATTATTGAGAAACACACTCCTGTCCGAGAAGCGGGATCTTTTACCGTAATTCGCAAGGCAGTTTGTTCAGTTTGCACAGGTCACAGAACAGCATCGAGGCACTGGTGAGCAGAATTATATTGCCGTACGTGCCAAGGTGATCGATTAGAAATCGATAGTTTACGGAGCACTGCTTCACGTCGAGGCCGCTCTGCTCGGCGTGCCGGAATTTATCATTCACACGCACCATATCCTACGGAGTGATAAGATAATGCCATGCGCCTTCACTGACCGCAGAACGTATAAAGGGGGAATCGTCTCTTACCAGTGTGTACGATTTGTAGTAATCGTTTCCCCGATGTTTCGGGTTCGCTCCGACGGTCGTCGTTAGGTATTTGTGCGGAATGTTAAAGTCGTTCAAGATGTAGCACAAATCGATCGTCCAAGTGCTAAATGTTAGAGGATCTGGGTTAAATCGTAGTTGGAACCTTACGAACCATGGTAACGCACCTTTCGCCGAATTGACCTTCGTCACAGATTCGCCGGAAGTTGGATAAAAACTTTTGCTTCTCCTGACGACCCAGCACCATTAAAATGCATGCCAATCCACAGTCCCAGTCGTACCGCTGGCTAACGTGCACGATGGGATGCTCAACAATATCGGGAATGAAGCCTGGGAGGAAATGGAACTGCATAAACGGCCACACAAGTACGATTAGGGAAACTTACCTTCCGAGTTTCCTTCCATGGTTAACACTGTACACAGCGCGTTTGCTATCCGGTCAGCAAAGAACCAGCACACGATAAGGACTGACGAGGGGACATTTCCGATAAGCAGCCGTGGGGTGATTTCAAAACAACAAATCGAAAAGATTCCGGATTGATTCTTCGTCGATGTGTGTGTGTGCCAGTGTGTGTGTGGTATGTTTAACAACAATCATTTTCGCTGACAGCTGAACTGACAGATCTCATGCTGTGAGAAGAAGCATGCTGTCGTTGGTGTTCAAAGTTACAGTTGTTTTTACGCTACAGTCAGTGGCAATGTTTCCACCACCTTTAAAAGAAATCTTGACAGCTTAAAGAATTAATCACACCTGGTTCCGCATCTGCCTTAGAAACTCCGATAGGTAAATGGAACCGGACGCCATTGTGCTTACGTTTTCATCCTCCAATCTGTTTCCTCAGGAAGCGAACAAAACATCGTACTCCTTGGCACACGCCGGTAACTAAGTGCATTTGATGCAATTTCCAACAATCGGAAACCACAACCTGGCTTGTTACTGCAATTTAGTAACTGACGCCATGTGGCGCTCTTTAGCCACCCGTGTCTTTGTATATCTTGATGGCACTCGAGGACTGCAGGATGTCGTTTTACTTTAGCGCGACGGTGCAGCACGAAACAATCATTGGCCCGGGCGTTTTCGGGGTTTCGGTTGTCTGATTGTGGCACGGGGCTTAAATCAATTTCAAAGCCACTGGCCCGCAGTAGGGACAGAGCATGAATTCAATCCTGAACGTGGGTCGTACCGTTACGGGGGTGAATTTATTTATTCTTGATTGTTTAGATTGTAAAAGAGGATTAGCAGAGGGAGGTGAGTGTTTACGTTCCAGTTTGGACCCTGCCATTCAATGTGGTCGCCATAAATCGAATCTTGCGAGTTGGCTGAGCATTCAATCGAAAATCTTTGGTAGAGAGTCCAAATCGGATTTGTAATTTACCGACCGGTCAATCTTATCACTGCCACCGCAAACATCGACAACCAACTAATTCGTGAGCTGACGTTCGGGGCAATGCGCTTCAGTCGTGAGATCGATCGAGGGTTTTGGTTTCGGGCTACCAAAAAATAGAACTAAAAGTATTGGCGCCGTAGCTGTAGCAGTTAGATTTGTAGATTTGGCTAAGACTGCTTAGTTTTATTCACTTTGGTTAATTTAAAGCACAATTCACGCCACGTCAAATGAGCACTAAAGCATAGGTGCACCCTTACAAAATAAGCAGGCTGGGAACGGGTAGTGCTTTCACGAAGATATCAAAGTAACCGCGTTGGGACAACCGCCAAAGGGACACCGAAAAAGCATTGCATGGAGTAAATGGATTACAATCTGCAATTTGTCGTAGCGTGTTTGGCTTTGATTAAATTTCCCGCCGTGCCAGCGTCGGATGCCGTCAGTGGTAGGGCCATAGAAAAGGCATCACCTGTCGTCGTCGTCCAGCAGGACTCTGTGCTTTTTATTCATCCACTAAACACCGTTTACAGTGCAACAGCATACGGCGTCGCCATCGGTATCGGTGCTCGGGTGCCGGGTCGGGACCGGGTGCCTGTGTATGATTGATGCACATTCGTTGGAAAGTACTTCTCGAACAGCTGTTGCAGCTTCCGCTCCTCGCCGCACGAATTTGTTGTCGGTTGCGGAACTCCTTCTGCTTCGGCCGACCGACACGGACCGACTCCGGAGCAAAAACCAAGCCCTCGTTGGGTGGTAAATGGTAAGAGAGGCAACACACTGAGTGGCAAATGACTTCAAACGGTCGCCCCTTTTTCCGCTGAGACAGCCGTGTTGCAGTTGAAGCTGTGAATGATCCATTCGCTTCCGGCCGGAATACGTTGATGAATGCGGCCGTCTGGAATTACTCCACCCGGTTGGGGAGCAAGGTGCCGGATGTGTAACCCTGAGGTATGCAAAACACATATATGAATGGTACACCAAGCGGGACAAAAAGGTGGGTAAGTATACTTTGAATTTGAAGCAGTTTCAGGTAGAGTTTGGAGTAGAAACATGATACGGTTGTATGTGTTTTTAGAGTACCTTTGAAGAAACGTCCTTTGTCCATTAATCATCCGAGATATGGACGAACTCCTGGGATTAGGGATGCATTTCGGCCATCGTTAAAGAGAAGTTCCAACATGGAGATCCTTAATTTGTTTTATTGCTCTGGCCATTCTGTTGCGCGACACAGTTCGACTCACATTACTAATGTTTCTGCTCGTAATACATAATTCCCCTACGTTCCGTGTCACGACTCTGCTGGTTGTTTGAAGCTGATGGGAAATTGGGATCATTTTAAGAATTTTAATGCAAGTATGGGAAACAAACATTAGCCAGCCGGTTTGGTTTTTATTGATGCGGTTATCAACTCAATTCGTTTCACAGATAAAAGGATATTGTTTGGGGATGCTGGTGGTTGCTCTCTTCGTCAGAGCAAGAGCCATTTCCCCACCGTGCCGTTGTGCGCATGTACAAACAAATCTTATGACTCTCCTGACTTTAGTGGCCCCAAGAAGAGAAACTGTCGCGAGGGAAACTCTCGATAGTATCAGCACATCAGCTGGTTGTCCGCTCCAGCGTGAGTCTGTGCCTTTTCATTACAAAAATTCAAGCTTAGAGGTTCCTTTTACAATCAGTAACATTTCAAGTCCTTGTGAAACTTGCAAGTTCAGAAATCGTTATTGGTGGTGGATGGTCGAGATCACGATCACGTTCGATGTTTGCCATTCGTGAAGGGGATGAGTTTCTTTTTAAATTACAATTTGGCCGTTTAATCAGCAAAACAACGATCGCTGCGGCCAAAAATTTAATCCTCCGTCTCGGACCATAAGTTGGTTACATAATTTGGCATCAGTTCTTTGGCGCCCAAAAACCGCGTTGCTGGCGGCGATGGCCACAACAACATCGACTCGCGCCGGGGGGCGAATGGTCAGACGTGTGCAACACATTTAGGTTCGCTTTCTGAGGTACTTTGGACGAGCGTATCATGTCGAACACATGTTTTCGGAAAGAACGGCCGCACCATCACCGAGTGGCGCCCCGTAATGAGCTTTCCAGTGGTTTCATTACAGAGCTTAGCGTTTGGGAGACATTTTAATTAAAACTAACAATAACCGTTGACGAGAGCCCACCCGCCCGGTCGGTGGTCTTGGCCACTCTCGGATGACTCGCCGGGTGGGGTGCTTTCGCATGGCGAACGGTGCCGAAAAAAAGATTGAATGTTAATTACTCCTAAAGGGGGCTATTCGTTTTTTGGTGTGTTCTGTTTTGACGCGAGGCGACCTTTATCTCGTGTGGTGGTGGTGATGCGACTAGCACGCGTCTAACGGTAAACTTGAACCCAAAAAATGTGGCCACCAAATGGATCTCGGCTCGGGCATCGGCAGAAATTCATTGGCGCCATTTTCTTCATATCCATTCTGGGCTGGGCGGGATTTAAAGCTTAGCCAGAATATCAAAGGCGGTCGGCCACTTCTGGGAAAATCATGCATCGCATCTGATCTTGAGCAACGGGACCCCATTTTCTCTTTTTCAATAATCCTCCCTTTTTACGCTCTTCCTGCTTATTGATTATTGTCGTGCCGATGTCGATCGATCGTTTGCGTTGCCGTTGAAGTGGCGCGCGTTATGCCATGGCACACACACCGGTGCTTTGATTAGATTTTGTCTGGTATCACATTAATTCTGTTTACCTCTCGGGCAAAAAGCAACGCAGAAAAAATCCCGAACATTCCAAGAATATCGAGCCAACGGCATTTCCTCTCGTCGCTGCTCTGGTGGGCATATGGTTCGAGCTTTCAACCCCCCCGGGGAGGTATTTTCTCTTATCGACTAGATCCTGGTGTGTTTCTGAGGGGTTTCTTTCTATCTCTCTCTCACTCTATGTCTCTCTCTCGGTCTCTCTTCATCAAAACCACTAGACGACCATCGGTCGATGTATACATTGCACCAATAAATCCGAAACCGAAGAAAATTCCACGCCACCGCTGCTGCTGCAGGGAGGTCACATTCCGCCGCCTCGGCCGCATGGTTATGTCGTGTGTGCCGCTCGCTGACCAAATGGAATTTTTCCGTGCCACATTCCAGCAGACATTCCCGGGGTGCGGTCACCTAGCCCTGAGCATGCCGGCAGCCGCTACACCGGCGAATGGATCCGATTATGCAAGCATGATACATAAATAACGCATGTTCCATCCTTGAGTGCTTCCCGGCTCAACCCACACGCCCAGGGAAGACCCCAGGTCGATGGTGGTGGTTGACGGTGGTGGTTCAATCACGATCGTATCCTTCCCGGAACACTGACCAGCGCCAGCAGCAGCGTGGGGTTGGCAAGGATTAAAACTCAATCGAATCGAGTACCGTGCGCTCGCTGCAGGAGCCCGAAACGTGTCCCACGTCCTCGGCGGAGTGGGCGTATTTCGGTAAAACGTTCGAAACGATGAGGTTTCGGTGCCGCCACTACCCGGATCACACTGCCGATCCGGTGGCCGGCTTTCGGCTGTATAATGTTCGAGTTTGAGTGACGATTTCAATCGCTGGTTTCGATCATCACTCATCACTCGTAACGAATCGGATTAATCTACACACACGCATCGGGTTCGGATGATTTGCGCCTCTCGCTTACCACTCCCAAGCCCGTTGGAACGGTTTGGGGAAAGGTGTACTAGGTGCCAATTTACACCAAGCTTATTTCAACCGTACCATTCCGTTCCGTACCTATGGTATCTGTTTCAAAATATTACTGTAAGGATCGAATGTTCACGTACAGAATTCTTCTCTCGTCATTCGTCATCCGTTTTAATGGTCAATGATTGAATGAAAATTATCACTTGAAACCCATTAACAAAAACATCAACTTCACTTGTTCTTGTGGTCGTTATTTTTTTTATATTATTTTGACTATGGGATTGGCCAGGCCAATCGGATTAATCGGATCGGATCGGAGCGCTGTTGGATTAATCTCGGCTAGTAGAAGAAGATCATTCGTGTTCTTGGTGAATAGATGTTAAATTTAATATCAATTTTTCTTTATTTTAAACAGAGTTTGGCCTTCATCAATTCAGAGTGTCCATTTTGCGCCTGATAAGATCCAATTCTTTATAGAAAACTCTTTCAGAAGTTTTAGCAAAGTATTCCGCCGTGTTGCTCCTGACCTGGTTCTCTGGACCTGTGGATTATGCTCCAAAGGAAAACACGAAAAAGAACCCTTTAAACCATCGTCCTCGGTAGCTCAAGCAGCTCTATCGGACAGTGGCAGAACCGGGGCTTAACTCGCGAACCTCTTATGAACAATAAACAAAAGGGGGCCGGGTAGTGAGAAACAATCGCAAAACTATGGGCGGGTGTGCCAGTCAAAATATAAATAAACTTTCATCTTCTCGCACTGCACACTGCAATCGCTTCCTCACACACTGCCGGGAGCCACCCGGCATTTCCGGGAGTGTTTTTGCGCCATCCTTTGCTTCACACGACCAGTCAGCCAGCCAGACAGGCCGGGCTCGCTTATCCAGCGGAAGTCGTTGCGAAGCAGCCCAGCACCGGGAACCAGGATACTTTGGACCCATCCCGCTCACACAGCGTGGGGCCATCACCATCGTAAACCATACTTTAAAGTGCCTCAAATAACACTCGACTCGAAGGGTAATAAATTCCAATTCATTTGAGTTTCAACTTGTTTTCCGCTCCCGCTCCCATTACTTGGTGGTGGCCACGAAGAAGGGCAAATAAAGTACACAATCAAAACCAAAAACCAAACACTCCCCCCGACACACAGGCCCGGGGGCTTCTTTAGGGGGCCGGTTTCTGCCACTAATGGACCCAAAGCGTTACGCCCACCGGCCGGTCGGTCGGTCGGGTTTAAACGGTTCCCGTTTCTGTTTCTTTCCCACTTTTGAACTTCACATTTCCGGCTCCAATGAATCACAGTCCAGTAAAAGTACCGGTCCTTAAGGACACTCCTGTGGGCGCCGGGGTCAGGGCGCAAGAGGTCAGAGGCCGGTGCTCACTCCGATAGTCCGAGATGCGATTGCAGTTGATGAAAATTGGTGAAAAACGGAAGGCTTTCTGGAATGCATAAAATCCACGTGCGTGTGTGTGTGGCCAGGTCTGGATAAGTTTAATTGTAGTGGCCACCCCACACGCCGCCCCCACGTGGTTGGAAAGTTTTGTGACCACCGGCTCGGCAGTGGTCGGTTAAAAGTCGCTTCCCTTGATCCGGACCCGACGTAAGCGGCCGCATCCTGACGGCCCACAGTGGGGATCGGATTGGCAGCTAAACTTCCCGGCCACCATAAACTGTGGCCCTCCGGGTCCTTACCCTGCGACCGCTCTATCGTGCTATCTCTGGCCGGTTCCGGATCGGGGATTTTGCAGTGCAGAAAAGCCGTAGGTTACACTGTAATTTAATGATGGTTTTATTTGTTTTTAATTTATCACTCCGCGGCCGAGGGTCCGTTTTTGGAGGCCCACTCAAACACACACACGCACACACACCAGTGCAACTGTTTCATATTTTATGGTGCGGAATAATTATCACTTAATGAGATAATTTCCAACGGTTTTCGGGGCTCCGGGTTCCGGGGTACACAAAACAAAGGGTATATTTTCGAAAATGGTGCTTAGGATTCGCTCCCGGAGGGGCTGAAAAGTTTTACACCCGCCCCCCAAAACCGTCCGTCCGGCCCACCACAACGCCGACGGTCGGAAAATAATGGTTTTAATGAGTTTTCGGAAGAGTTTTAAAGCAACGCATTGCTGCACTCATCAATCGGCACGGATTTCGGGTTGTGCGAACTCTTGAAGCCCCTAGCTCAAAGTGGTTCCCGCACAGCCGGACGGACACCATGGGAAGCGGGGTGTGCGCCGAGTAGACCACTTTCACAAATTGACAAATTGCCGATTCATCATCGGAAGCGGAACGGGATCGGGTCGGCAGGTGTTTGCCGTGCAAGTTTGGCTTTAATTAAATGATTGATAGATTAAAAGTTGTACTTTGGCACCTGGAGAAGCGGAGAAAAGCACACACTGGTCTGGTGGCACCGATGGGAGCATCATCAGTTCCGCAAACGATGGCTTACAGGAATTCCAGGCTGCAGTTATCGACTGTCGGATGCCGCTCAGCCAGAGCAAAACTTCACTTTCAGTCGGATGTGCGCAGGAAAAGCGAATTTCACGAGCCGGATGTGAAATTTCACGAACCTTGAATGGCGTTTGAAGTTTGCTCATTCGTCAAACGAGCCGCTAATACTTCTACGGAGTACTGTCTGGCGGTGGCGTGTTTGAAAAAGGTGCCATGAAGAAAGTTTTGTTGAAGGCTCCGAAGTGAAAGCCTCTCCGAAGTGAATCTCATGCTTGAACAGAGATTCTCTTTAGATTCATTGCGACTGTTTTGCTGTCATTATTCTGCAATACTCTACCCTTTTTGTCGCCCGTTAATGTTGATCTACTCCCGCCATTAAGTTATTTATCTACAAATTATGAGTTGTCGAAATGCTCTAACAACGATTCGAACTATCCCTACGTGTGACCTACTGGCCATGGCGGCAGCGAAATTATGCAAATTACCAAAGTATTGACAACTATTTCCCAACAACACACGGTCCCGGTATTACTCTGCCGCGGTTTGCGATGAAACATTTGATTCGATGTCTACTTTGCCGTGGGGCCGAGTGACTTCGGTCCGAACCGCGACAGACGGCGTGTTTCGAGGACGTTGCGAGTCGCGAGTCCATTAACGTGCGGGAGCAATGTTCCGAAAGTTCGAACCTTTCCTACACACATCCTGATTGCTTTCGGCTACAGCGAGCACCACTCGGGCGCATCATTTGAGTTCGTTAGTGCAGCAATGAACCGGTAATGAATAGGATGCACTATAAATGCATAACTGGCCCGGTTTGAATAAAATCAGCATCCGCGAGCGCCAGTGACACTAATGTTTCTGGTGATACTTTACTTTCCTCCCCACCACCCGGGGACGACCGGTGAATTAGCGATTTGGCTTTGATGATATTGTGATAGACTTTTGGCCAAATATGCTAGAAATACCCGGTCGGCCAACATTACTCTACTCCAACATTCAACGGTGCCATATGAGTAGCGTAATGATTGCTGTGCTGTGGAAAACTCTTTCTTTTCCGATTGCCATTTTAGAGTAAATTTTATTCAGGATACTCGTAGGTGTGCTGATTTGTAAAAACAGATTCACATGGCTGCGGAAATGCTGCGCAAAAGACTAATAAATTCACTGCAACATATGCACCGGCGTAATTGGTATTCGACACGAAAGTGGCGAATTCATTACCCAAAGTCTTATCATATTGCCAACTTCAGTTCCGGCTCTCAAAAGGCAAGGCCATGCCGCCCATCGTGTTCGGTGGCGAAAACTATTCAATTTTCCAAATTTCCATCACGTACCCTGGCAGCTCGTCACGCTACACCGGGGTGGAACACGCCCGGTGCCGGGGACGAGTTGATTTATCTGCTTGTTTCATGTCGTATTTTATGGGCTTCAATTCACTGCTCGTTTGCTCGGTTGCTGAAGTGCCATACTTGGCAATAATTAATAAGATGCCTGGCATCCGGCAAGCACGCCGGATGCCGGTACTGCATTTGCTACCATCCAGAAGTCCCAGGCCAGGAGTCGCAGAGAGCCGGGAGTTGCCAGGGTTGGGTGGGTTGTCAGTATCGTTCTGCATCTTGACAGTCTCGCATCAGTCTGATGCGAGCTGAAGTTTGATCCGGAACCGTTTGATCCGGAAGCCGGTTGCTGCCGCTCTGCACATCACTGCACTCTTGACTGACAAGCTGCACGTCTTGGTGAAGGGGGCCGCGTCAGGATGCTGGGCTGCCTCTATCGACAAGGATTTCATGATTCGAGCAGATTGTACTTAATGTACCGCACCCTCAAGATGTAATAATAGTGCCTGTTGTACGGGGCTCATCAATCCGTTCGCTGCCCTCCATTGTGGTCCAGTCTTTGCTAGTGCCCGTCGGTTTGTGTTGTTTTTCAACCCCAAGCCGGGTTGATCAATAATCGGACTTCTCATTTCTTAATTAAAAGATTTGCTTTTTAATTTATTGTCTTATGAGCCTTTAATGCTACTTTATTTACTACGAATTTTTTTAAATTATCGCGTAACGGATAGAAGTAATCTATTCACAAAAATGTAGCCACTCAAAAGTATCCCGCTGAAAGGTATTAAATTACATTTACGAAGCTCGAAGCCATCTGTGGCCCAAATAGTACCAACCGTTGGCAACCAACCAATTGCTTCCGTCAATTCCGTCATCCGAAATAAAAGGATCTTTCTTTTAATTCGTGCCCTCCGTCGTTTGTGGGGCTCACTTTGATCATCTTTCGACCACAGGGTGACGCATCCGGACCGTGTCCGGATGTTACTTAAAAAGATGGCACCATCTGATGGCCACCATCCGTGTGGACACTGTGTGACGGAACACGGCATCGAGGACATTGCAGTGCGGTAACCAACTCGACGCCTCGAGTGAGTGTTTCAATTCGGTGTCAATTCGACGATGGGTTAATTGATTCCGTTTTCACATCAAACACAGCCTTGGCTCGGGGTGTGTGTTTTTTTGTTCGCCCAGTCCGCATCGTCCCGTCTCCGGCGGATCCGAGTAACGAGTACGAGTGCGATCAAAGAGGCTCGCAATGGATTGAGTGGGCTCCGGTTCCGGGAAAGTGCTTACCGGCGGTTCCAACCGAGACGAGACGTACATCAGAGATGGTACATTGTCCACGTCCCGGGATTTATAGTGGACGATACCCGGGCAACAGTGTACCCGTCTGCTGAGCTTCAATTTGATTTTTCCTGATTTTATTGTCTTTTTAGTTTCGGCACCGAAAGAACTCAGGAACGAGTCACTAAACTGCAAAGGAAGGCCCCCGTCCCAGTTTTGTTTTGGGGATTAAAACGTGCCAAAATCTCAGTTACGTAAAGCCCGGTCAGCGTTTGCGTCAGGTGCTTGAACTTGATTTGTAATTCGGAATGTTTTGTCACTTAACTTAATTCTTAACTCAATTTGGATACCCTGCATTTTATCACCAAGACACCCCCGGAACGAAAGTCGAGGATTTTAGTGAACGTAAAAAAAGGAATTAAAACTCACGTAAGGACACCAGGACGCCGGCTCAGCGACGGATTGAACGATGCGCTCGTCCGGCCCCGGAACCGGTCGCGTGTTATTTAATGTGCGTTTGTTTATCTGGGAATTTTATTCATCACATTCACATCGACGACGGCGACGAGGGCTGTGACGACGGTGGGACGGAAGGACTCGTGCGGCAAAGCAAAACAACTGCCGTCCATAGATAACCACTCCGTCTGCGTCTGCTAGGGAGCAGCCCCCCCTTGAATATATTGACAGTATGAAAAGCTTGAGTTTGGTACAATAGACGTTATTCTCTGCTCTCATTTGAATACCGAGCCGAGTACTGTTTTGCGCATTACGGCGCTCGAAGTTACTTCCGCGCGGTATCAGTTCCGGCAAACCTCTGCGGCCGGTTGAAGAGCACCCTATTGACTGTCGTTTTTCCCGTTTTGCCATGCTACATCCAACGTACCGAGCAACGTTCGCCATCACTGGCGGTCGCTACTCGAAATCGTATTGCCTGGAACCAGGCCTGCATAAGCCATTGCCACCACCGAGCCCAGTAATACCAGGACTGCTGCTGTCCGATGTACGGTGGTGGTGCAATGTACTTTCCATGAGCGTGTGGGGAAGTGTGTGGGGTTTTTTTTTGCTCTCCTTCTATTCCGACCATAGTTTTGTGACGAATAGTAAGCCTCATATTTACTGCCGTTTACCCGTATTCGTACTCACTTCACGGGCCCATCAACGGGCGTCGTTCACATCCGTGCGCCCTCGCCGGTCTGGGCCCAGATTTCAGCAGCGGTGGCCCGGTTTAAGCCGATCGGCCGAGATTTTATTTGTAGCGTGTTTTGTCAGAAGTTGTCTTTGTGCGCTGTTTCGCTCGGTGGAAAATGTTATGTTTTCATTTTGCGACCGATAGCATAAGCATCATGGGCTGTTTGATGGCTGCCTCCATTGCTGCGTTGACTAGAATAGGACAGTAATGTTGGGAATGAGGTATGAGTTGTTAACATAGTGGTACCCTTCAAAATGGAGCATAAATGGAGATTACTGACTAGAACATTTCTATGCATAGTCTCAACTAGTGCACATCATAAACTTTGGCACTTTAAATTGAGTTAGGGTAGCGTTCGTTGCGTTTGAGATTAAGCTGGCACGTGTAGTGTGTAGCACAGTAATTGAACCAGACAGACGGGGTACGTAGCTCGATACTGCTCCAATCCATATTATCCGGGCCGTCAGATGGCAAGAAGCCGGCGCTGTAGTGTTGCTCATTCGTCCAGACGTAAGCGTTAGATTGGATTGTCTCACCGAGTATTGATTACATGCGGGGCTGGTAACGATAAGATCGTAGCTCCATTTCCCGAGCATCCGATGAGATCACAAATTATTGCAAAATTACAATCGGAGTCTGTGCGCTGAGGCAAGTGATCAGCTTTCTTCTGTGCCCTCGAGTTCAACAGGAAACAAATTTATGCTCAGTGCAGAACTGCATTGAAACTCGTTTTCGTCTGTCAATTTATGCATTTTTCGATGCCCTTCGTGAAACTAGAAAAGGTACAGGATTGGTGCATCTATGAGGAATTGAATGAACAATATTCTAGTAACCCAGACCCCGAATCAAGAGATTCTTGTTCCAAAAAGTCCAACGGGATTACTAAGCTACCGTAAGGCTAATATGAAATGAAATCTTTGGCCCAAATGATGGCACCGGGTGATGTCGTTCCAGAAATGTCAAATGCAACGTTTCATAACTAGGAAAAAAAAGCAGGATTGGCCACATCCTTCACAGACCAACCTCGCTGTGGTCTGCATGATTTATGCACAACTCCACACAGTTTTTCCGGTTCCGGTCTCATCTCTCTGCCGCTTGACTCGGATGTATGAGTTATGCACACTATTTTACATGATTTGTTAACATATCAAGGCACGCTTTCCGTCGTTCCGTATAATCTCTGTTTGGGGCTAATTATGATCTTTTCAGCAACTGCCTTTCATTTGTTCCGCGCGCGTTTCGTGGCAAGCAGTCTTTAGCTAACCTTGCCTTCGGCGGGATGGTACCGTAAGTAAGTGCATCCCTTCATCCCCGGGCGGCGGCACCACTATACACGTAAGCGCTTAATTTGCGGCGTTCCGATAATTTGCCATCCACGGTGTCACGCGGCTTAGCATGGTTTTGGCAGAACGTCGGGCCGCTGCAGGGACCCCCACGGATACACACGACAGCGAGGTAGTATTTTGGCAGCAACTCGGGAACCGCGCGGTTGGTGCGTTGGTTGATGATTTAAAAGATTTAAAAGCATAATTAGCGCACTCATTTGTGTGCCATTATGTTGTCATGGTGGCTTTTTCGGTGGAACCGCCGCCACTGCCGGCCGGCCGGCCGGTGGATTACGAATAATGAAGCTGCACGTGTGGTGGTATCGATTTGGGGGCTGATGTGCCTACGTGCTTCTATGCCGAAACGATACTTCCGGGGTTTTCCGGGGTTTGTTGTGGCCGGCCGGTCTGACGCCCCTCGGTTTAATTCCAGTTACCACTAAATGGAAATTAAAATTGCAACCTTTTTGGCCCGGGCGTCCGGTTGCTAACCCGGAACACTCGGACCCCTTGGGATATGGGGTGCGAACTAAATTGGTAACATTCCGGAATTCGGGTCACCCAACACCGCTTCACCCCGATGGCTTTAAATTCAAATTGTT
This sequence comes from Anopheles cruzii, assembly GCF_943734635.1. Lineage (NCBI taxonomy): Eukaryota > Metazoa > Arthropoda > Insecta > Diptera > Culicidae > Anopheles > Anopheles cruzii. The sequence continues at coordinate 5,593,173 of NC_069144.1, forward strand.
TGGAAACAAAACAAAAAAATCCGGGATCTCGAACATCCTTCTGGGGCACTACATTCACGTTAGTTTTTTATTTCTTCCACTCAACAATCTCGCGTCCATTTGAAGGAGTCCGCTTGAATTTAATTTCAGCGCAGATGGTGCAAAACTAGCGCAACCGTGCCGGTAGTGCGTGTCGAACGATCTTGTTTTACAGCTTAATAAATATGAAATCTCATTCCGATCTAATAGACACCGGGTGGAGGTTGTCTTTTTAAATTTTCTGCAAAACTCCGCTTCGTTAACGCGCTCGGTCGGCTACGGGCGGGTTTCTCGCAGTAAAGAGCTATTTTTATGGCCGGTCTACGTCCTGCATAACCTTTTCGTCCCGTGACCCATGCAAAGGGGGTGCCCCGCCATAAGGAAACAGCTGCGACAGTAAAGACTTTAACGGGCTCCTGCGGGACGGGATGGATAGTTCTGTGGGCTGTCGAATGGTCTCGGGATTGAGCAGAAGGATATGGTTTGTAGGTCTTTGGGTTCTGGCTGAGTCGAGTTAAATAACTGAAAATTCATCGGAACGTTAAAACTGATAAAACCTATTCCTAGTTACTGTTTTCATCTACTTTAATATACCATCTGCGTTCAAATCACGACAAGTGAAGCTGTTTCACAGAATAGCCAATTCCGCCAACGGAAGGACGATTGAAATGGGATTTAAAAAATACTCACCCAAACACACCGTTGGCATGTTCATTCGCTGCTGCTCAATGGGGTTCCTTTTTCCCGGAACAGAGCGGAGGCATCAGAGCGGCTTCAGTCAATCAATCTGTGCCCTGTGCTTTTGATTTAACTTTGCGGCAACATGCGGTTCTCGGAAGGCCTCGGCTCTCTCGGCTCCGGGTGCTCCGGGTTTACATTTGCCGGTTGTGCTCTTGAACGGGACGTTTCCCTTTTAACCCTTTTACACCCCGGAGCTGCCTCAAGGAATGGCTTACGTGGCCGCTTGGCGCCGGGCCGGTTTTTATCACGAAACCAGCTGGCTAAAGCCACATAAAATGGCTTCGCGTGTGTTAGACCTTCCGGGTACTGTGAAGCTCTGGTTTTTCAGTGTTGGCTAGGCAAGAACCCGGTCCACTGATTAAAACGCCTGTGCCTTTCGCATCTTTTGGCAATTGTAGCACAAATAAACCGGTCAACCACCCCCCACTGGGTGGGTGCTAATCTAGAAATCGGTAGTTTTTGATGTTTTAGGTTCGGCAGTTCGGCGTTTCGGTGGAAAGAGTCTTTGAAAGAGGTAATCATTGCCGCCACCATTATTGATAAATTGGAGCTCGGTCACGTTTTTTCTGACTTCAAACTACGATCCCGTAGGGTGGGATGTTAAAATAATTGTACGCAATTCCGGTTACGGTTACGATCACGGCGCAACTCGTTTGCGATCCCTGCGTGCGAGCCGGCGATTGCTGCCGTGATAAGCTGCCGATGAAGCTGTACCGATTGAATGCTGTAATGGAAGGGTTTTATTCCCTTTTCACTGGGTACCACCAACCGGCATCTGCACGGGATGGCTGAGATTGGTTCGCATAGCATAAAGTACCCACGAAGGCGTCCCGTCCCGTCTGAAGGCGTGAGCCGTAGCATAATCAACAAAATCAAGGCAACGAGGCGTGAGGAAGGCCAGATTGCTCCTCAGTCGGTGACTTAATTCACCAAGCCAAGGTCGGTCACATTGAGGACGGTCGATCGGAAGCGACCTGAGCTGGACCAGAAGAAAATGTGAGTTATGATGGCGTTGTGCTGCGGTACACGCAGCTGGGCGGGCTCCGGCTTTGGCCACGCTTGCAGTTGAAGGGTGAAAAATGTAATGTATTTTTAGTTCTTTTCTTTCCGGAGCTTTTCCTATTTTTCACAGCCCACGGCCTCGGGTTCGGGAACGAAACAAAGCTTAGCCCGTTGGGCTTTGGGTTCAGACACAGCCACACGGCAAAACGATAAGATAACGGGCGATCTGTAACAAGACCCTTTATGGAGTTGTAAGGAGTTAGAGTTAATGTTTTTTCCATTCTTTTCTCGAGCAGTACGGGGTGCATGTGATTCTGTCGTGCTGACACGTATGAATTGAGAAACCATTCGGAAGAGCCCCGTTGGTGCCTGGTGTGGCTACTTTCTGGAGGCTTTTAGAACCATTCCATTAATATGAATGCCTTCCAATTTTAGTTTTTGCTCCGAACGCATAGCACTTTGATATCGTTTTTTTATCTTTAAACCTAAACACCAACTCCAAATCTGTGGACACGTCACGTGGAGTTCCCAGTATGCTTCGGGTATTCCAAAAAGAAAGTTAAAAAAATGTCTTCGTAACTGTCCCTATCATTCTATTCGTTCACCCTTGGAACTTTAAGCCACTTTAGAAGACGTACAGAGAGACGGGCTAGACACGAAAACTGGCGAAATTGGGGAACATTTACGAGCGTAAAAGCATCAAATTGAGCTACACGCCTCCGGCATCCGAGCGCTCCGATAGACGTTGATGTTACATCTCGCCTTGGGGAACGCTACCTCTTTTCGCGTCTTCCTTTTTGGCTCTGTTTCACTGCAAGTGGCCCCGTTGGTTTTGGGGGGTCCGGATTTTTTAGTCCTTGTGCAAGCTAGTTCTCGGTGTCCGTAGTGTTCGAGCGCTGTTGATGTAAAACATCCATTGTCAATTAAGATAAATAGAATGGCAGTCGGGCGCGGTGGACCATTATGGCCGCACTCGATGACAACTAAATGGTTTCAATGCTGCTTCTACACTGAACCGCCTAGCGAAAAAGAACCCTTTTTCAGAATGGGCGGCACAGAAGGAACCGGTAAACATTCGGAAGCGTGATGGTAGAAATAATGTAGTGGAATAAGTGGAACTGAATCCGGGATGTATGCCCACACATGATCCGTTCGTAAACAGGCGAAGAAACTGAGAATCTGGGCCGACGAACCGAATGAAATCGTAATGTAAGGGGCTGTGAAATTCATAAGAATGAATTTCATTTAGATGCAATGAGCAATGCAATAAAGCTGTGTGGACACACACACACACGGCCGGCGAACGCCTCGCAAACACCGGCCAGCAGCGTGATGACAAGACAACATAAAACAGCGGAGCCAGCGAGAAGAGATTTCGAAATAAGTTTCGTAAATGATTTATGGTACCATCATAATAACGCAATGAAGAAGGATCCGAGGATCGGACGGCACAGCTTCTCGGTACACACGCTGCTTTATGCGTTGCCGAGTGCTGAGATGCTGATTCTCGTCGGTCGGTGTCGGTGTCGGTGGCCCTGCAGCAGCAAGCAGCAATAAAAAAACTGACTCCCCTATTTATGGTTCAACATGCATGGCACCAGAAACCCACCAACCAGCCAGCCAGCCAGCCAGCCACCCAACCGAGAAACTTATTCCGCCGGATATTCTCGAGGATTTCCTAGGTTTGTGTCTTTTGGTCGGCGTGATAGAGGATCACAAGTTTCAGCTGCGCCGCTAGGGGCCTGGCATGTTCACGGTTGGAAGCTCACTGATCCCCTCAGGAGCTGGTTTCGCGAGGTGTGTTTCGGTAAATATTTCAGCGGCAAAAAAACGGCTTGAAAGAGACAAGAAAAAGGGAGCGAGGGTTCTGGATTCCAGATTATTCATCAAAAAACGTGTTCTACAAATTGGAACGCGAAGCAAGTGCTCCCAGTACATCTCCGGGGTGAGTCTTTTATTGGTTGGTTGAACCGCGGATGAAAAAAGTTCTTCTATTGCTCAAATCATGTTTAACATTAGCTTTCTAATTTTGTAGGTTGTTATCGAGAAATGTTACAAAAATGTCGCTAAACCGCGCCTTGTCGCTGGTTAATCGCAAGAATAACGGCCCCGGTGACAAAGAGGAATTACTGGCATCTGGAACAAGCGGTGGGCAAGCATTGAATTCGAGCACACGTTTCCGGTTTTCTTGCTTTGATAGGCAAATGCTAGGTTCTGGTTCTGCCCGCTTTTTTGTCCCATCACTGATCGTTCGACAAGTCAGTTTCGTCGTAGCTTACGGCTTGCCGTGAATGCTGCTGACGAATGGAGACGATATCGGCGATGGGCGATAATCGAAGCGGAAACGGAAACGCATAACAATCGTTTCGCCCATCGTTTTTCGTCGACGGATGGCCGGTCATTTTTGTCGTCCCCACATTGTTCATGAAGTGCCACCTACCTAATCCGATGCTGATCATCCGACCCCGATAGCGCACGGATGTTGATTTGCTCGCGAGTGCTGATTTTAATGTGCCCTGGCGGCAAGGGAAAAAGCGACCAGAACTGGAACTGCACGGTGGCCGAAGGGGGATGTCGTAGGGGGGTGTCGGGAATCGATGAAGGCACATTAAATCCGAACGCGGTGCAAATTGCGTCAACTCACGCAACACATCCATTCGGTTTTCATCTGCTAGACATTGATTTTTTTCAATGCCTTCGGACGCACTTTGTAACACTTTGTAAAGAGAAGCCGTTTAAAGAAACGTTAAAGAAGAAATTTCTGCTCTATTTATCGCCATGAAAGTGACGGCAGAGTTCATGGCATTGATGCACCCCTTTCGAGCTTTACAAGCACTGCAAAAGACCGTTGCGGTGTCCATCCTATGCTGGGCATGGTAAGTTTGCTGATTTCTACTCTCATGCTCCCGACAGCAGCCTTCGTCCTGGGTCGACTGGGGGGTTTTTGTTTAAATTCCATAGTTGCTTTTCCGCTCCATCGAGTGGTGTGTGGACTCACAGGTGCACTGGAGACTCGTCGATAAAGGATCGATTGCCAACGGCGATGCGATGCTGCTGTGCCGTAGACATATCGGTCCCAGCAAGGGTCGTATTTGCATGTTGTTAATATTTGCACAGCACTTTGTGATTTTAATAATCTCCCTTCAATTGACCACACCGTCAGACACGATGCCATGACCGACCGCATGCTAATCGGGCCGTTTGTTCCCGATAATGTGCGGGGATCGCTGCCATTGTTGTGTGGCGTTACCCGGAGGATTCTCTAGTCGAATCGTATTGGGTAACCGATATTCTATGCTTTGAACTTATTTAGTTAGGATCGTAATGTATATTTGAGTTCACAATTTTTATGCATCCACATCGAGTCTCTTACTTTAAAGACTGTTTTCAAATAACAGAATTTGAGCGATATCTCGCCCAGAGTGGCGTTGCATTCCCCAACGCTGGCATTGCGAATGTTAATTTGAATCTATAACAAAGTTTCGACAAAATATAATCAACTCGGGAAATAAAAGTTTTATTTTTTCATTTGAAATTATGGAAGATGGAACCGCTCACCTCTTTACAACCTTCTTCATTACGGGCCGTCAGCCATCAGTCAAAAAGTTTGCCGTTCCCGTGAGGGTCGGTTCAACATCAGTATAGTATAGTATAGTAGTATATTTTGCATGTTTGATATGGTAGTTTACAATAGTGGTTTGCCAAATGGCTCTTAATGGGTACAGATTTTCTTTTCCTCATTGTCATATAAATTTACAACCTAATCTGGTGGTAACGTATTTATCGTTATTCGACCTTTGTCGGTGGCTGGAGACGTAGATGCAGGAAAAATTTGCAAGAAAAAACCTGCGCTGGTTGGTCTTAAAATAACTTAAACATAACTTAATTATTCCTTATCTAAACTTAAGACTATTGGGCCTAGACTATTTAGACTTATATCCTAGCTAATTTACATTTGGTTGAGCAGGTTGGGTAGTTGTGTGTTCTATTTACTGGCCTCTTCTATTGTCTGATGGAAATTTTGTGACAACTTTGCAACGTGTTGGTGGAAAGTGGGGATGTTGCTCATTTTGTGAATTTCTGTTGTTCTGTGCCATGGAGGTAGGTTGAGGATGGTTTTAAGAAATTTGTTCTGGATTGTTTGAAGTTTTTGTAAGTGTGTTTGAGCGCAGCTGGACCAGATGGGGGCTGCGTATGACATGATTGGTCTGATTAGCGATTTGTAGATAAGGATTTGGTTTCTTATTGACAATTTGGATCTTCTGTTGATGAAGCAGTAAGTGCTTCTGAATATTTTTTCACATTTGAGCCCTATATTTTCGATATGCGTTTGGAAGGTTAGACGCTTATCAAGGAGTACTCCTAAATATTTTACTGATTGTTTCCATTGAATTTCGGTGTTGTTAATTATTGGGCAACGGCTTGGGATACGGCGTTGGCTTGTGCATCTTGTAAAGTAGATGGCCTCAGATTTTGTGTTGTTAATTTTAAGTTTCCATGTATTGCAATAGTTGGAGTATTTTTGGAGTGCTCCATTTAGTTTGTTCGTGATACTGTTTGGGGATTTCCCTACGGTGCTGATGGCATAGTCGTCCGCGTATAGATACTGTGTGCAGTTTTGAGCTCTGGGGATGTCCGAGATGTATATATTAAACAGGATTGGAGATAGGACACTCCCTTGAGGAACTCCTGCAGTTGGTGTGAATACTGTCGATTTTGCATTTCCGATGTGTACGGTGTTTTTTCTATTGGAGAGGAACGATTGTATAGTATTTATGATTTGTTTGGGAAACTTTGTTTGGATTAATTTGTATATTAGACCACTATGCCAGATGGAGTCGAATGCCTTTTCCGTATCCAGCAATACTAGTCCTGTTGATGTCTTATTTTTTCTATTTCCAACTAGCTGATCCCGGCGCGCGTTGCCACGCCTCATTTCATCCTCATTTCTCGATTATCCGACGTTTCAACGGACTTCCTGGTGACGTATCCGATCAGCTTTCCTTTGCATTTCCCGTTACTTCTACTTTTCAGACGATCGGGCTTCCCCCCGGATTCCGGTGTTCAACTCGGCGGCCGGCTCCAAGTTCGGTTACCACGACGCGAACGGAGGACGATCACCGCCGCCACCGGCCTCGGCAAGCCCAACAACCACGAACGGGGGTGCGTCTCCGCAGTTTCAGCAGAACCACCACGCATCATCACCATCACCAGTCACCACCAACGGTCACCACAACCACCATCAACACAACAACAACAACAACCATCATCTGGTCAGCAACAACAAAGTGTCCGTCAGCATTACCTCGATCAAGAACCAGGCCAAACATCCGAGCGGTAAATTTTAGCTCCAGCCGGAGCAGGAACCCGAATCGACCGGACGTATCTCGGGAGGACGCAGGACGTACGTGATCCGCTCCGCGCTCCCGAAGGCATTACACTTTAGTTTAGTTAGCGAGGTTAGCGATTAACAAGCCCGTTTGTCCATTTGGTTATTTAGTTTTCTTTTTTGTTCGATAAAATACTGGATGCACCGGACAGAATCGCAGGTGAGCAGGAACCGATCCGGGACGCGCCGCACCCGACACCGACACGTCACTTTCTGTCCACGCCGGGGAATTTATATTTGTTTTTTGGCCATATCTTAGATCGTAGGGTCGCGTGATGCGTCTGTCCTTAGTGCTTCCGAGTGGCTGCAGTGTAACGCGTCACGCCTTAGCAGCGCAGTGACGGGACGAGTGTATTTGCTAGTTTTTAACCATAATTTCCGCTGGATCCGCCCCGTCCAGAGCACGAAGATCATTCCGGCAACGGGGCGGCAAGACGTGGTAGTAAGCGTAGCTTGTTCTACAATCAACCTTTTTCCGGACTCCGGCACATGTATGGGATGTTGTTCGGAAAACAGGCTCTGTTCATCCAAAAAAAGGGATCCCCACACGCAACCTTATTTGCCACACACGAAACGCATGTTATCCAAATCTATGTACATACAAGTATAACTGTAGTGTCTGCCCGGCATGTTCTGGAATGTTCCGTGAAGCATCCACAAGTATGTACCGCCGTTAAGGCACATCAGTACCGACCGTTTACTCTTCTTGGGCTTCAACATGTCAATACGGAGAGGTTATAATTTCCACGGAAACATTCGATTCATCAACGGCCTAGAGCAGCTGGAAATATTTTTTGATGGTCTGCCCAAACCACCGGAAGCGCTACGCGGTCAATAGAGCATAATAGGTAAGAGATTGTATCATAATCATAAACGGAAAACCAGCACCTGCTCACGGGGATGATGGTCGTCGTGGCAAAATATCAAATCGTAACACCAACCGTCGGTGGATCGACGACAAAAGGTGGCTCATCATTTCGCCGCGTCCCATCCGAGAAGCAAATGTTGCTTCATGAAATGGACATACGACCACCGCAACCAAACCCCGCGGGATCACTCTCCAATCTACCAATAACACACAGAAAACCATATAATTACCCTTTTCCGTCGTTTGTCGTTTATCTATTTTTATCCGCGTTTAGGTGCCTAAGTTTATTCACAACATGTTTGCGAATGTTTGAAAATGTTAAATAAATACGTATCGATTGGTAACACATAAAAAAGAACCGTTTTTCTTTATTGCCGCGGCAAGGGATTTCCAAAGGGACATAATGGTACCCAGATGGCCCACACACTGCGAGGCACGGACGCCACTTGTGTACCAAAGGCACCACTGTAACCAACGAAACGAATATCATTATAGGCCCAAAAAACCCAACCGCATGATCAGCACAGTACTGGAAGGGACAATGCGTAATGTTTCCTAGGATCGAAGCATCGCAACAGTAAATATCGAAGCACCGGGTAAACATCTGGGAAGATTGTGAGAGGATGCTCTTGAATCTCGGTTTCTTCGTACCCTCCTTCTTCTGGGCATGGACAGATCCAGTGTGTCCAGGTCGTAAATTATCCGTTTGCTTTCCCGAATTCTTCTGTTTTCTCTCTGCCTAAAACTTTTTACGATCAACGAAAAAGGTCGAATAAGCAAAACCAAGGATAGAAATTGGAATCTTATCTTTTTCGGTTCCGAGCCTCTTTGAAGGTTGGGTTTCTACCACCGACAATACCTGTTTTTGTTTTGTTACCTCTTTCGCTGCCGATACGGTTTTTTCTCATCATTTCGTCAAAAAACGAACGGAGCCATTTTGTAATATTATATAGCTCCGATCTGATGCCTAAACCACAGACCCACACAGCGAATCGTCATTCCGGGATGATTTCGAAGACCGTGTAATCCCAAAACGATAAATACGAGAGCATTCAGATGTGAAAAAGAAGAATGTACTATAAGAAACCGAAAACAGGTTTGGTTTGATATAAAAAAATACTTCATGTTTATTCTCAGTTCGGTTCAATGAGGCAGGTTTTTGGTACCCGGTAACCAACAATAATTCAAATGATTCTTAAATTCTCATCATAATCATCAAAGCTTATATAGTGTGCAAAATGGAAACATATATAAATTTGAAACTCTTAACTTCAGAGTTCTGAGATTATAGTGCTAAATGTACGGTAACGCACCAGAATATAATGAATATGAGGAAAAGCGAAATGAAGCGAATCGCAGGTTAGGAAAAAAGGAATAATGTGAAGTGGAAATTTTAAAAATAGTCGCGAAATATGGAAATATTTCTGGAAAAAAATTGCGTCAGTACTCTTTGAGTACGCAAACACGAATCAAAATGTAAAAATGATGGCACCTGTGGCTTTGCTGTTTCGTTTTCGCCTCCACGCGCCCAATGCGACCTTATCTGTACCTTACAGATAGTACAGTCGCTGTTCCAGCGCTTCGTGAGGCTGCTGTTTGATGAACTGGGATACCAAAAATGCCAGCTTATGAGCATACTGGCAGACTGCCGGCACTCGTACGGCCCCAGACCAATTGTAGTACAGCAGCGTCTGCTTGCTGGAGTACACCTGCAGCTGATCAGACGTCAAGCCACTCTCGTTGAAGATGATGTTGTACGATGTCGGCGACACTGTGCCCTGGCGTACAGACTGCGACACGAGGAAGAAGTCCGACCTGCAGCGGATAATAGTAAAGCGCAATCGACACACGTTCGATTCGGTTACATGTAAGATATGATTTCAACACTGCTGCACGAGTTACGAGAAGATTAATTTGATCCATTTCTACTCTTCGGCGGACACTACTTCACCCAACTGAGTTTTAATCTATCCACCTGGCCGTCAACTGTTCAATGTTCCGAGAAGGACGCGCCCGCGATTGAATCTGGGGTTGGGAAGCTGGGAAGCACTCGAGCATGGAACATGCGTTATTTATGTATCATGCTTGCATAATCGGATCCACTCGCCGGCATGCTCAGGGCTAGATGACCGCACTCCGAGAATGTGTGCTGGAATGTGGGACGGAAAAATTCCATTTGGTCTGCGAGTGGCACAAACGACATAACCAGGCGGCCGAGGCGGCGGAATGTAACCTCCCCTGCAGGAGCAGCAATAGCGGTGGTGTGGAATTTTCTTCGGTTTCGGAATTATTAGTGTAGTCCGAGACTGAAATGATATGATAGTGGAAAAGCTAAGATGGCAACACCACTGCCATTCCTGAGATGAGGTTCCAATGGATTGGCAATTAAATTCTAGGCAACTAGCAGCACGTGTGACACGTGTTCAGCTAGATTCAGATTTTTGTGTATGTAATCCTATCGATTATATCTCAGTTCAGATCAACATAATTTGTTCGACTTTTGCACACAAAATCGTTCCCTAAAAGTGTACCGAATTATGCTTTAAAATGTGTTTCAACGAGCGACGCGAACAGAGAGTAGATAAATGTTCACAAATTCTTTGTTTTCTCTCAGTTAGGGACTCTTCTTGCTGCTGATACTTATCCAAATAAAAGCGGCTTAAGATCACAAGAGATACGTCTAGGATTTCTATCTGGAAGTTGTGTCTTGTCTGTGTAAGTAAATTTTCCTTTTGACGTGGCCAATTTTATCGAGGTTAATTTACTTTAGATGCTAATTACTTTGAAGGACAGTTGGACGTTTTGTTTTACTTTTGTCTTCTGTCTCGTCCACCAGGCCAGACGTCTCCATTATCTTGGATCAGAATATGTAGATTACGTTTGATTCTTGAGACGACCTAGCCAAAAAGAAGCATTCGGTCACTGATCTATTCCTCGCCTCGGACAAGATCGTAGATAACATGTTTTGGGGAGTGCTACGGCTGATTCGCAGATTAATTCCAATTCATTACGTTCGAAAGCGTTTCATCGCCAGCATGAAAGAGCGACTGAAAAAGTTGTTTAAAGAAACAAAAAAAGCATATCTTTAATCGACGGCAACGAACGACCAAATCCTGGTTTTGCGTTTAATTATTGTTCATTAGTGTCACTTTTATTTAAACAGTAGATTGTTTGTTCAAACCATCGATCGATTGCTTCCGTACGCGTAGACCAGATCTCCGTAGACGGTCCGCAGCAGGGAAGGCAACATCGAAAAGGCAACTTAATTCCACAGATAAATCTTTCCGGCTTCGATCGTCTTTCGGCATAGGGTTGACAACGTAATTGGAAAATAAATACAGTGCGCAAACAGAGGTAGAGAGAGAAAAAGTGAGTATGTGTGCAAAAGAAAGAGAGATAGAACAAAAAGGACGACGTCGCCGTCGGGAGGGCCCAGTGGCGTTCGTTCCACGCGGGTCGGCCTCGCAGCAAAATGGCAGCAACGGAAATTGAGCACTAATTCGTCGATTCGTCGGGTTCGGTCGTCGGGTGTTGCTTTGTTTTCTTTTCGTCCTTCGTTTGTTTGCTTTATCTCGATTTTATTTATCTTTTCGCAACGAGCGAAAAGAAAAGCGAAGCCAAAAACGGCCCATTGCTCCGTTTGAGCGCCATGACATAATAGTCGGTCAATTACATTTTCACACTGCAGCACACCGCCCCTTTTGGTCGACGGTTGGCCGGAAACCAACCCGAACTCAGTGTCGACGGGGCAGTCAACCACGGCCGCCGTGCCGTGCCGTGCGATTTCGTCCCCCGAAAGCGAGGATATTAATTTCAAAGCGGTTGGCGTAACTCTTCACGGTGCCCGTTTGGTGAATCCGATGAATCTGGTTCAATATGTCGAATATGGCAGACCACAAGACCCAGCCCGCAATATAATCGGTAAAATGAGAGCAATCTGGTAGAAAGGAAAACCGGTGGGTATAAGAGAATTAACAGAAATCCTCTTTGGGACCGCTTTTCTACTCTCCGGATCGGTTTCAAAGGAGTCATGCAATGCTAGGCAGGTTACTTGATCGAGAACATATTTTTCTAATTCATTACCGTTGAGTCCTTGAGAATTATCAAAGCTACTCTGAGGTATGGCAAAGATCATAAGCTTAAGGCACTGCACTCGATTATGTAATGTTGATTTTATCATTCAAGTGGATTCACCACTTCTTAGCTTCAAAGAAAATCAATCCTGATGAAGGCTTATCTCGGTAAAGCAATCCACTTGAGCATGTTGCTGCAAAGCACTTTATTGACACCGTGCAGGCATTCAAAAAAAATGGACATCCTCACCAGAGGAGTGCAATCTTGTTGGGGATGAACCGGCAATCATTCTCAATGAGCCACTGAAGAGACTGTACTTGAGAGAAAAAGAAACTCAAGTAATAGCTATTTGGTGGTGGTTCCGGCTGCGCTGAGCATAAATGAAAATCAAAGTAAATGAAATGAAATAGTTTCTTCATATCCTGCGCTCGAGCTCGAAATGTATGGCCGGTGTCCGTTGTAAGTGTTTCACCGGGACGGGCCTTGAACTGTAAGGTAAATACATATTTCTTTCGGACCGGCCCACTAAGCGGTGGCTTCTCAATCAGCTAGCTGTACTTGAGCCCGCACTACAGTGCTTCCGTGCTGCTTCTCCGTTCGCAGTAATTCAATTTCGTAGTCAGCTTAACCCTCAAAACGAGCCAATATTTACGGTTTGATCTGCCTTCCGGTTCAAAGTCTGTCCGTGCCCGGGGCCAGCGAGCCACGGCGATCCGTTGCTCCGATATCCGTTCCGTGGGGTTTGGCCGGTGAGCAACGTTGTTGCAACAGTTTGCTTTTCACTCAGGACTCGGACCAGGGCTCCGTGGTTGCATCATGCAATCATGCGAAAGCTCTGGGGCCGCCGGTCGAAACCACCGGTTGTATATTTCTTGTTCTATTTGCTTTCGAGAAAAGCCACGCGATGGCCGCAATTGATGGGCTTCTTCCATCATTATCCTCATTGTGAGTGAAGCGAAACTTCATCCTGTTCCGTCTGGCGCTTCACCGGCGCTTAACTGGCAAATTGAATCCTTGTCAATAGTGATCCGGCAGAAGTAGCAGCACTGCAGCACTGCAAAAAAAAGAGGAGAAAGACCCCTTTCGGGATTTCGAATCCGGCGCTCGGTGGGCTTATCGCCCGGGCTTACCTTCCCTCACCTGATGTACGAGATTTTTCAATCAAGTGCCAGTGCTCGGGAAGCCGACCGGAGGTCACGCGGAGTCGGCAGAAGACGGTCCAGATATCCGGGGCGTGTTGAGTTCCGTACTTCGGATTACCCGACAATCTGTGGCACGGCGCCGTGGTCCCTTCGCTGCTGAGTCAGCTGATTTCTTTTGCAGGAAGTTAATCAGGAAAAAGTGTCTGCTCATCCCAATAGGCACAAAACGGGTCGAGCATACGAGCGATAGAGACCCGACTTTGAATGAAGGCTTTACAAAAGCGCATCTTCGGTGGTCATACCAAAAGGTACCACCGCCTCTGA